>NC_081528.1:36955682-37190682 GCF_030273125.1 Centropristis striata | reverse complement strand
AAAACTTGGAAATATAAATTATTGACATTTAGGGCAATAATGTAAGTTAGCACAGCAAAGGAAGCCAGTTGTCTGCTCAAAAACAAGTTGGTGAGTTGTTGTTACTTATATCTTTAAGTTGGGGTTCAAAACAAGGGACAATAGTTCTGATAACTCTTATTTCTTTGTTGTGAAATGCGGGAAATAGGTGAAATTCGGTCATTAGAGAAAGCTAGCGGCTAACTGATGCTAGCGGCGCTGCTTGTTACAGCTACAAGAGTAGCCATTAGCATATCAATGCTAACTCTTATTTTTTTGTTGTGAAATGCGGGAAATAGGTGAAATTTGGTCATTAGCAAAAGCTAGCGGCTAACTGATGCTAGCGGCTAACTGATGCTAGTGGCTAACTGACGCTAGCGGCTAACTGATGCTAGCGCCTAACTGATGCTAGCGGCTAACTGATGCTAGCGGCGCTGCTTGTTACAGCTACAAGAGTAGCCATTAGCGTATCAATGCTAACTCAAAATTGTGGTCGCAACATTAGCTAACATTTCATAGCGGCGTTACAATCGTGCCAATTCAGCACATTGCAGAAGTTAGCAGAAGTTAGGATTAAAAGTTATTACAATGTAAAATTATAAATTCAAAAATCTGAATTCAGAGTTGAGCAAACTCAAAAACAAAACTTAAAATATTTAGTTTAATTGTCCAACTTAAAATTTTATCGAAGTTTGTTGCCTCGAAGTTTTGAGTTTCTTTTTTTTGCAGTGAACATACACTTGTGGTTTAATTTTATGTGAAGACATATATAAAAAGGGAAATATAAAGAAAATAATTGCAGTTAATTATTATTCCTAGACACTATTAACATTTCACCTCCTCCAGTCCTATAATGAGACTCGCATAATGAACCTCGCAACGTCCAAAAAAATCAGTATCAAAGAGGTTGCCAAATTAAAAAAAGTCAGTTGGTTTTCTTACACTTACACGTTATGCACCTGAAATGCTTTGAGATCAAAAGTTGAAGATTTCTGGGAAACTCTGACCTTCACTGGAACGTGACATCACTAAGGTCTCAAGATTGTTGCCTATTTTGTCTTCAGCTCCCAAAGGATTATGGGTAATTAAGTCCTTTTAATACAGCACAGTGCAATTGGCCTCTAGACCAGGGGTGTCAAACTCAAATACACAATGGGCCAAAATTTAAAACTTGAATAAAATCGCGGGCCAACATTGAACAAATAAACCTTTTAATATATACCAAACATGTTTTGCTTTAACATCAAATATGGAACCAGCAACGCTTATAAACATACAATATATAACTAAATAGTGCAGACATGCAAAATCAAATTTCAAATAAAATGTATTAAATAAAAATTAAATAAAAATCGTATGCCTCTTTTCTATTTGCATCCTTCTGATTTGAATATCAAAATAAAGTTTTTCAACAGGTTAATACATTTAAAAAAAAAATAACAATAATAAATCTAGTATTAGCGGTAAATGCGCCATATAATACCGGCGTACTATTGTACTATATTATTTTATAGTACAATAATAATATAATAATTTGGTTTTGCCTCGCCTCCAAATTTGGCCCGCGGGCCAGAGTTTGACACCCCTGCTCTAGATTATCTTCTGTATTAATTACATCACAAATCAATATTCAAATCAAATGTAGTCTTCTTTTAACTCCTTATTTCCATCATTAACTGCTTTACATGAATTATTATTGATAAACAAACCATATAAAAGAAACAGTCTTGTCGTATTAACCTCACAGTAGGGGTGTGCCATATCGTATCGTTTTTTTTGGTTAAAAAAAATGAATATCATGATATTGGCAACGTTCCTACTTCTTGATGTAGTGGCGTAATGTTAACATTAGCTAACAATTAGAGTTGTTTTAATCACAAAAAGCTACTTACTCTCTGTCGCTAAACACATGCAACTTTCAAAATAAGAGCACAGTGTGTTAACGGACCACAGAACTTACAAGAAGACTGTCAAAATAAGATGCCTTAAATAAAACATACAAGAACCTTTATTCTCCTTTACAAAATGTCATTAAAATATGTCCCCGCAACCCCTAAATGGTTATTTTTATTATTTGCTCATACACATATTTTTTATTTATTTGGCAACTGTTGAGATTTGCACTTCACACTACATTTTAGATTTTTATTTATTTATACAGACTAAAAAAATCACATTTTCTATATCTTTTTAAGTATTTCGTAATATCGTCAAGAATATCGTTATCGCAAAAATAGCCTGAAATATCGTGATATTCTTTTAGGGCCATATCGCCCAGCCCTACCTCACAGCACCTTTTTTTACTTAAACGTATCATTTAGGAGACGAGACAGACTAAAGGCCAGATGACAGGCACATGTCCAGACTGAGACAGATATAAAAACAGAGAGATCTGCTGCTTTGAAAAGCTATTTCCTCCCAGCAGACGTCATGATCCCGTTATAAAACAGAGCAGTGTGGCAACCGTCAATCAACCAGACGCTTTCAGCAAACACGTCACTCATCCGTACAGTACAACCGTGTCCTCCACCATGAATTAGAGATGATGCTGTGATCCGAGGCCTGCAACACTAGGAAGTGTGGCCCAGTGATGACCTTTTTTTTGTTCAAACAATATCTTATTGTACACAAAAGGAACCCAGAATGTGAACATTGTATAATAGTTTAACTCTCTGGAGTCTTATTGGGCTATTTTGTCCATTTTTTAATCTTTTTCATGTCTTTGTAAGTCATTTTGTGTCTTTTTTGTGTCTTTTTTAGTTATTTTGTGTCTTTTTTGTGTCTTTTTTAGTTATTTTGTGTCTTTTTTGTCATTGGCGTCATTTATGTGTCTTTTTTGTGTCCGTTTTAGTTATTTTGTGTCTTTTTTTGGTCATTTGTGTCTTTTTTGGTCATTTGTGTCTTTTTTAGTTATTTTGTGTCTTTTTTTGGTAATTTTTTGTCTTTTTTTTGTCATTTTTTGTGTCTTTTTGTGTCTTTTTTTGGTAATTTTGTGTCTGTTGTTATGTCTTTTTTAGTTATTTTGTGTCTTTTTTGTCATTAGTGTCATTTATGTGTCTTTTTGTGTCTGTTTTAGTTATTTTGTGGGTTTTTTTGGTCATTTTTAGTCATTTTGAGTCATTTTTGGTCATTTTTTTGTCATTTTTATGTCTTCTGTGGATTTTTTTTGGTTATTCTGTCTTCTCATTTTGTGTCTTTTTTGGTCATTTTGTGTCTTTTTTGGTCATTTGTATCTTTTTTAGTTATTTTGTGTCTTTTTTGTCATTGGCGTCATTTATGTGTCTTTTTTGTGTCTGTTTTAGTTATTTTGTGTCTTTTTTTGGTCGTTTTGTGTCATTTTTTGTGTCTTTTTTGTGTCTTTTTTGGTAATTTTGTGCCTGTTATGTCTTTTTTAGTTATTTGTGTCTTGTTTGTCATTGGTGTCATTTATGTGTCTTTTTGTGTCTGTTTTAGTTATTTTGTGTCTTTTTTTAGTCATTTTTATGTCTTCTGTGGATTTTTTTTTGGTTATTCTGTCTTCTCATTTTGTGTCTTTTTTTGGTCATTTTGTATCTTTTTCAAGACATTCAAAGATTTTGAATGCTTGCATATCATCTTTGCCATTTTTTTCATGTGCTAATGTGCCCCTCTGATTAAACACTGGCCCCTCCTTGGCCCCCACAGTAAAACTGGTGTAGAACCGCCACTGAGAACAACGTGCCTCCAAAGTAACTGTGCACGACTCTCTCAACTACTCGCTAATTGCAGCCAAAGGGGGGAATGTAACACTGAGCTCCACAGCCTGGTAAAATATGTACAGCTATTTATTACAGTAAGAGAGAACAACAGAATATTACAAATCACTGCAGGGGGCTGATAGATTCAGTGGATTAAAAAGAGGGTGCTGCTCACTCTCATTTTCCTTTTAGTTAGTATATCATTCTGGCAACATCTCAGAGGAGATAGATAAGGGATTTGTTTGGATAATCCCACAAATATGCAAATCTCGGCTGCCTCCTCATTATTCTGAGCATGATAACCTGAGGAAGCCCTGTAAGGTGGGTGGCCTGCAGGAGCATGGCCTGCTGCATTATTAACTATTACATTATTAGGGGAAAAGCTGAGAGACGTCCTGCTTTTAACAATGCAGCTCTCAACATGAAGCCCCACTCCAAATCTCAGTTTGCACCCCTGCTGAACCAAAGCAGCAGGTTAAACTATGGACTTGAAACTACTAGGAGTAAGAGGAATTGATGTGGGTGTCAAAGGTATTGATAGTCCAGCCGAGAAAGAGAAACCCTCCCTGCGTTAACTTCCAGAGCCGGTGAAAGGAGAAGAGGTCCTCACTACGCCAGCTCCAAATGGCAGCGCATTGATCAGAAGGTCACACCAGATTGGATTCAACTGTCAAATTCACTGTGTCGCTCCTTGTCGCCACTCCAACAGCTGTCAATTATGCATTGTATTTTTGTATTTTTTGCCTTAAACAGTGATTTAAATTGATAAAACTTGGAAATATAAATTATTGACATTTAGGGCAATAATGTAAGTTAGCACAACAAAGGAAGCCAGTTGTCTGCTCAAAAACAAGTTGGTGAGTTGTTGTTACTTATATCTTTAAGTTGGGGTTCACAACAAGGGACAATAGTTCTGATAACTCTTATTTCTTTGTTGTGAAACGCGGGAAATAGGTGAAATTTGGTCATTAGTGAAAGCTAGCGGCTAACTGATGCTAGCGGCTAACTGATGCTAGCAGCTAACTGATGCTAGCAGCGCTGCTTGTTACAGCTGCAAGAGTAGCCATTAGCGTATCAATGCTAACTCAAAATTGTGGTCACAACATTAGCTGACATTTCATAGCGGCGTTACAATCGTGCCAATTCAGCACATTGCAGAAGTTAGCAGAAGTAAGGATTAAAAGTTATTACAATGTAAAATTATAAATTCAAAAATCTGAATTCAGAGTTGAGAGACGTCCTGCTTTTAACAATGCAGCTCTCAACATGAAGCCCCACTCCAAATCTCAGTTTGCACCCCTGCTGAACCAAAGCAGCAGGTTAAACTATGGACTTGAAGCTACTAGGAGTAAGAGGAATTGATGTGGGTGTCAAAGGTATTGATAGTCCTCCCTGCGTTAACTTCCAGAGCCGGTGAAAGGAGAAGAGGTCCTCACTACGCCAGCTCCAAATGGCAGCGCATTGATCAGAAGGTCACACCAGATTGGATTCAACTGTCAAATTCACTGTGTCGCTCCTTGTCGCCACTCCAACAGCTGTCAATTATGCTACTGGGAACAGAGGTCAGGAGCAATCATGGCAGTTCATTGCTAAGGTTTACAATGCAGGAAATGGAGTGACATGGAAAGCACTGCTCTTCTAGCCAAGTCGCCAGGAAAAAGTGATGGAATTGTACGATCCTGCAAACCACAGATAATGAGACGTTTTCTGCAGCCTTTAGCTTTAGCACCGGCTGGTGACATTGTAGCCTTTAATGACCATAATTGATCACAGTCAATTAGCTCCTTTTTTCCCCAGAGCTTTAGTACCAAGGCGAGAAGGATTTGCTGCAGTTAAGAAACGTTGAGCTTCAATGTATCTTTGGTTGGGAAACATCAAGATTCCCTGTGGCACACCTGGTAAAGCCTATACCACAGAGTCCTTGTAAGCAGGTCGCCCAGGTTTTAATCTGGCTTGGAGCTCTTACCTGCACGTCTTCCCCTTTCACAAAAGCGTCAAGATTTAACGCATTTGTGGTTTGCAGAACTACACTACTGGTCAAAAGTTTTAGAACACACCAACTTTTCCAGAATTTAATTGAAAATTATGCAGTTTAATGTCTCAGTGTACTCTGAAATGAATGCACATTTGCAACATTTAAAATTCTTTATTGAGCATGATAGTGTTTTGAAAGTTAAAAAAAAGATTCAAAATCACATTTTATGTTGGACTAAAGGACTAAAAAAGACACAAAATGACAAAAAAAGACACTAAAAGACACAAAATTACTAAAAAAAAAGACAAAATGACCAAAAAAAGATACAGAATGACAAAAAAAGACACCAAAAGACACAAAATGACTAAAAAAAGACACAAAATGACCAAAAAAAAGACACAAAATGACTTACAAAGACATGAAAAGAATTCAAAAATGGACAAAATAGCCCAAGACTCCATAGAGTTAAGCTGTTAACCCATTTCTTGTTCCCTGAAAAAGGCCTACTTGTATAATTCTGAAATGTACATTATTTTCCAGTTTTGGTTAAGCTTACCTTTTTTTATTTACCTCTGGCAGTTCACCACTTACCTTTGTACCCTTTCAAGCTGTTCATTTGACTTGAACTGCTTGAATTTCAATAAAAAACTGGAAAAATTGGAGTGTTCTAAAACTTTTGACCGGTAGTGTATATACATGCCAACATTTATTGTGGTGACCTATTGGACTCTTAATGACTCCTGAAAGGTAGAGATAGAGATGCTTTGAAGAGAGATAAATAAGGCCAGTACCCCTTTGCATTCTCACTCTATTTGTATGACTTTTATTACACAGAACCATCTGAGAAGCTGCTGGCAGGTGATGAAGATGAACCATCTGTCTATCACACCATCCAGCGCTGAAACCAGTTGGGAGAAGAGCAAAAGCCTTCAGTGCTGTTCTCAGCTCTCCTTTTAATGAAGATATACTCTCCAGTTCTGATCTCACTGATGCTATTACAGCATCTACACTAACTTATTCTGGAGCCACCACCGTTGTTTTGAACTAACAGTAGGTCCTCACAGGACGCTGACTGCTCAGATCCTCCAGTTTGTTTGACTAAAGCACATTATTGTGGCCTGGCAAGATGCATTTCCAGACTCTTGACCCTGATAATCTTTTTCAAATTTGATTTGTGATATCGCGATAACTGAGCTGGAGTGCAAGGCAACCAATCTGTTAGCATCACTTGTTTTTTAGTCAACAAAATTGACACACTGCAAAAAAAGAAAAGTTGGGTGAACTCAAAACTTCAAGGCAACAAACTTCAATAAAAAAAATTTAAGTTGGACAATGAAACTAAATATTTTAAGTTTTGTTTTTGAGTTTGCTCAACTTTGAATTCAGATTTTTGAACTTATAATTTTACATTGTAATAACTTTTAATCCTTACTTCTGCTAACTTCTGCAATGTGCTGAATTGGCACGATTTTAACGCCGCTATGAAATGTCAGCTAATGCTGCGACCACAATGTTGAGTTAGCATTGATACGCTAATGGCTACTCTTGTAGCTGTAACAAGCAGCGCCGCTAGCATCAGTTAGCTGCTGGCATCAGTTAGCTTCTAGCATCAGTGAGCCACTAGCATCAGTTAGCCGCTAGCATCAGTTAGCCGCTAGCTTTCACTAATGACCGAATTTCACCGCTTTCCCGCATTTCATAACAAAGAAATAAGAGTTATCAGAACTATTGTCCCTTGTTGTGAACCCCAACTTAAAGATATAAGTAACAACAACTCACAAACTTGTTTTTGAGCAGACAACTGGCTTCCTTTGTTGTGCTAACTTACATTATTGCCCTAAATGTCAATAATTTATATTTCCAAGTTTTACCAACTTAAATCACTGTTTTAGGCAAAAAATACAAGTTGGCTTTTTTTGCAGTGCAGTTGCCAGCTAGCAGTGAGCCTGCTAGCTAGAGTGCATTTTTCAAAAATTACCTAGAAATGAAAGTGCAGCAACAGTAAATATGAGGGGGATCACTGAAAAGTGATCTGTTTCATTCTGAAGAGTCAGCTTTTTCAAAACCTACATGGCTCAGTTCAAAATTTTGTTTCAAAACAAAACTTCTCATCTCTTCTCTGACATGATTTTGAGCTAGGCTGAACCTCTTCTCGTTGGCTTTTAACACCACGTAGAGTGTTGATTTTATGTTGCTTTTATGATTTTTTTGTTTTGTTTTTATTTGTATACATGCATATTATATTTTGTGCGGGCAGTACATTTTACATTTTATTTTTATCCCATTTTTAATTTATTTTATCTTATTGCATTTTACTGTTCTACTGTTTATTACATCTCTTTGTATTGTGATATCTATTTATTGTTTGTGCAGAACAAAATGCTCTATAAATAAAGTGGATTGGATTGGATTGGGGGGGGGGGTTGATTATATGAGCAGATAAAATATGAATACACTTGCAATGTTCAAACAGAGCAAGTGAAGAATCAGTAATGATGCTGTCATCTTGATGAACACTGTGCATGCATACATAACCTCAGCAGTATGTGTCCCATTGATCCTCTATTCTCATTCCAGTGTTTCTGTCTTATGTTTCTCGTCTCTGCGGGGGGCTGCTGCATGCTGCGCCGCTGGCCTGAGGGACATTCAGCAGCGTCTCATGTCCTCCCAGCTTGCGTCAGTGTTTACCCAGACAGAAGAGAACATTAAGAGTGTCCTGTTGGTCATGAAAGCCACATGTTCCTCCTTTTCACCGCAGATGAGAGGCAGATGACAGACGGCAATGTGTCAATCTCCCTGTTACAGTCTCATCATTCCTCCATGGAAAAAGAGGAGAAAGGGGAGTGTAGAACCTGATAATGTAATAAATTCCTGTTAATGTAATAACTTCCCAATAATGTAATAAAGTGCATTTCCCAAATGGGCTTACTTCCTGTTTGGTGACCTCACCATCAAGTTTGATTGGCTGTCACAGCCAATTGCCTTTGAATTTCAAGAAGATGTTGAATGCATTTGTGTGTCATGGTCTGAAGATCATCTGGGCCAAGATTAGAGAAGATAAGACAAAAATTGTGATAAGAGAGGCCTTTTAAAGGTTTTTGATCAAATCAAAGATGGCGGAAAATCCAATATGGCCGAAAACCCATTGAGTTCAGATTGGCCCAAAGGGTTCCAGTGATACCTCGTTTGTGAAAAACGGATGAACGGGTCAAAAGTGAATAAACATTCAACTTTGACCTGTTGGTGGCGCTAGAGCTCTTGAGCTAGAGTTGATACACAGTATCACCACTTGAACCAAGTAATGGGTGGTCTGCTGCACTTTATTACATTATCGGGAAGTTATTACATTATCAGGACTTGGGAAATGAAGGCTAACCTGATAATGTAATAACCTCCATTAATGTTATACTTTATTACATTATTAGTAAAAAGTGTATTACATTATTGGGAAATGCACTTTATTACATTATTGGGAAGTTATTACATTATCAGGTTTTATTACATTTTCACTGGACTCAAGTGCAGATTTTTATTACATTAACGGAATTTATTACATTATCAGGTTCTACAAGCCCCAAAAACGCCGTCACCGTCTAAACGAAAGGCACTTCCCATAAAATATTTTGTCGTTTTTTACCCGCAAGCGTCCTGGTGTAAACGTAGCCACAGTCTCAACATTCCTCCATGGAGAAAGGGGAGAACGGGGAGGAAAACAGGTTGAGTCCTTCAGCACATTAATCCAGACTACTGGCTGCAATTTCAAAAGCCTCATTGTCATTCTCTGACATTTCACAACCCCCCCTCTGAGTCTTTGCTTATCTGAGTCATGCTGACTGAAATGAGGATTGGAGCAATATGGAATTCAGATGCCTCTCAGATGATCACCCTGAACTCTGTCTCTTGATACAAGGAGGATAATTTTTCTGTCCTGATTGTCTTTGAAAGCTTAGACAGTGTGTCAAACATGAACAAATGAGGAGTATAAACCAACACATTAGCCGACATGAGTTCTGCATAATTTAACATTGATATTTTGAATTCATTACTAATAGATGCCAGTGGGGGTGGACTTCTTATGACTTAAGATATTTATATATTTCACCCATACCTCTTTCAAATGTAGTGTTTAAAGCAGATGTATAATTTTTTTTCCTTGTGACTGTATATGCTGGAGGTCATGGCTGAGGCTAGCTGGGTCTGACCTATTTGTCTGCTGCCTTTTCAACCGTTTAGCTGGTAAATAAACCCTGGAGCTGTGCATTAAACACACAGCACTGCCTGCATTTAATGCCTGTTGAGTCACCTGAATGAATAAATCATCTAAACAAATGCGATATCGATCAGTTACTCATCCCACGTCGTGCAGAAACATGATTATACAATACAAGATTAACATGTTTGAAAGTGGAATGCCAGAAGAAGCTATCTGCACCAAAATTATATATTATTTTGTCTTATTGTTGCTCGTATAAGTCATTTCTAATAGGCTTAGTCAAAAGGAAAAGACAAAAAAAGTCCTAACATTACAGTGAGCAGGATATCAGCCAACAATAGGCCCTCTTCACAGCCTTTATTCAGACTTGTCATTGTGTGAAAAGCTCAGGTGTTACTAATAACCTTAACGGTGGCTAAATGGGATTCAAACATCATTAATTTCATCATTTATTCCTGTGCTTTTCCTTCTGTGGCACGTCAAAATGTCTTCCATGAAAGGGGGCTATTAACACAATGTGCTCTGGAGTTTCTTTCACTACTTGCTTTATAAAAGACACTTGACAGTTTACGCTGGAGTAAGCAAGTAAAAATTCTCTCACTTACAATCCCAAGACTGAGTTTTAATTGCATATATTGCGCTCTTCATTGTAGGATTATTAGCAGAGAATAGTTTGCATGCCATGGACACTTAATATGGTAGTGCAGTAGTCAGAATTCCACTCTAATATAGTGTAAACCTAATTGAAAAATATAGTGAATAGGAAATGATTCTGGACAGAGTTTGGAATCTTGTTGTATGTCAAATGCATACTGTAAAATCAACAGAAAGAAAAGTTATTCAAAGCTATCTAGGATAATATCATTAACATTTTTGGGGGTAAGCTATACATAATTAGTTAGCCATTAGTTGCTTGTTTTCTTTTTACTTGGTAGCTATTATGGCTGGGCGATATGGACACATTTTTTGGACAAATAATGACGAAAAATGACCACAAAATTATGAAAAATGACCACAAAAAGACACAAAATGACCAAAAAAGATCCAAAATGGCCCAAAAATGAAACAAAATGACCAAAAAAAGACACAAAATGACAAAAAAGACACAAAATTACCAAAAAAAGACACAAAATTACCAAAAAAGACCCAAATGACAAAAAAAGACACAAAATGACCAAAAAAGATCCAAAATGGCCCAAAAATGAAACAAAATGACCAAAAAAAAGACACAAAATGACCAAAAAAAGACCCAAAATGACCAAAAAAGATCCAAAATGATCCAAAAATGAAACAAAATGACCAAAAAAAAGACACAAAATGACAAAAAAGACACAAAATTACCAAAAAAGACCCAAAATTACCAAAAAGACACAAAATTACCAAAAAAGACACAAAATTACCAAAAAAAGACCCAAAATGACCAAAAAAGATCCAAAATGGCCCAAAAATGAAACAAAATGACGAAAAAAAAGACACAAAATGACCAAAAAAAAGACCCAAAATTACCAAAAAAGATCCAAAATGATCCAAAAATGAAACAAAATGACCAAAAAAAGACACAAAATGACAAAAAAGACACAAAATTACCAAAAAAAGACACAAAAGGACAAAAAAAGACACAAAATGACAAAAAAAAATGACCAAAAAAGATCCAAAATGGCCCAAAAATGAAACAAAATGACAAAAAAAAGACACAAAATGACAAAAAAGACACAAAATGACAAAAAAAAAGACACAAAATTACCAAAAAAGACATTAAGTGACCAAAAAGACTAAAACACATTAACACATGAACACTTTAACACAGTGGAGACAGAGCTGACTTCCAAAATGATTTGGTGACCCCCAGAAATCATCTCGCGACCCCAATTGGGGTCCCGACCCCAAGGTTGAGAATAGCTGGTCTAGTGAAAGTTACACAGCACCTGATTATGTGCACATCAGTCCATGAGGGGCTTAGGGGTCAAAACATATATTTTCCTGATGATTTTGCTTAATTTAGCATTAAAAGCCAGAGGGGGAAACCAGATGTTGAACTAGTGGGGGTGAATGGGCACCATCTGTAACACACACCAAACAGGGCATTGATACAACACAGGAGACCTACAGGCCTTAAAATAAAAAAAATAAAAAAATAAAGAAACACCAGATACTGTCAGCTCTACACCAATCACTCCACTGTACCAAACGTGACACTGTAATCATGTTTAACCCTTCATCAGGCAAAGAACTATATTTGGTAACTTCAGGTAATATTTTGAGAAAAAAAGTTGCAAATTTACTAGATTAAAGTGGCAAATCTACAAGAAAAAAAGTCGCAGATTTAAGAGATTTAAAGTGGTGAATCTGTGTGAAAAAGGCGCAGATTTACGAGAAAAAAAGTGGGGAAAAAGCAACTTTTTTCTCCCAGATTCACCACTTTAACCCTTAATAGGACACTCATTGAAATACTTGCAAATTCCAAATTTTAACCCTAGAGAATATTGGACGATATTACATACAGCCAGAATGTGTAAAAAAAAAAAAACATATGAAAATAATATTTTGAGAAAAAAGTTTATGAGATTAATGTGGCAAATCTATGAGAAAAAAAATGCAGATTTATGAGATTTAATATGGTGAATCTGGGAGAAAAAAGTTGCTTTTTTCCCACTTTTTTCTCGTAAATCTGCG
This sequence comes from Centropristis striata, assembly GCF_030273125.1. Classification (NCBI taxonomy): domain Eukaryota; kingdom Metazoa; phylum Chordata; class Actinopteri; order Perciformes; family Serranidae; genus Centropristis; species Centropristis striata. The sequence goes on along the minus strand of NC_081528.1, from coordinate 37,178,087 downwards.
ATTTTTTTCGCGCAGATTTGCCACTTTAAATCTCTTAAATCTGCAACTTTTTTTCTTGTAGATTTGCCACTTTAATCTAGTAAATTTGCAACTTTTTTCTCAATATATTAATCTGAAAAAAAGTCGCAGAATTACAGAAAAAAGTGGGAAAAAAGCAACTGTTTCTGCCAGATTCACCACTTTAAATCTCATAAATCTGCGCATTTTTTTCTCGTAGATTTGCCACTTTAATCTCGTAAACTTTTTTCTCAAAATATTATTTTCATATGTTATTTTTACACATTCTGGCTGTATGTAATATCCTCCAATATTCTCTAGGGTTGAAATTTGGAATTTGCAAGTATTTCAATGAGTGTCCTATTAAGGGTTAAAGTGGTGAATCTGGGAGAAAAAAGTTGCTTTTTTCACACTTTAAATCTCTTAAATCTGCGACTTTTTTCTCAAAATATTACCTGAAGTGACCAAATATAGTTCTTTGCCTGATAAAGGGTTAAAGATTGTGGTGGATCCCATCTAACTCCCATTAACTTGAGCTGAAAAGATTCTCTCCAGGTTATTTATGAGCAGTAAGACTGACCGAGGTAAGAACCAGCAATGATCCCCTTGTCACTTTCACTAGTTTATATCAAACAGCTGATGCTTCATCACCAACTCAATTCCAGCAGCAAAAATACAATCAGTGCCAACATTGACCAGCTGTCCATGTGAAAAATGCAACCTGGTCTCACAGAAATCCGTGGAATAGTCACGGAATCACTCAAATTTCCGTGAAACTGACACGGATTTGGCTACAATGCAAGTTAATGACAGTCATATCCCGTGGCTATTCCATGGATATTTGTTCCTATTGGTTTGTTCCAAGTCACGTGACTTTCAAGGTCCCGGCGGTCAGAACAAAAAACATGGCTTAAAAAACATTATATTTTATTGTTACTTTTAATCTAACTCCTTTGCTGTTATCAAAAAAAAGAATCAAACTGACCACAAAATGATCAAAAAAAGACACAAAATTACCAAAAAATTACATAAAATTAAGCAACAAATAACAAAAAATGACCACAAAAAGACACAAATTGACCAAAATAGACACAAATTGACCACAAAATGACCAGAAAAGACACAAAATGACCAAAAAATCCACAAAATGACCACGAAAAAATCCACAAAATGACCACGAAAAAAGACTCAAAATGACCATGAAAAAAGGGTTATTTTTGGGGTGATTTTGCTACAATGCAAGTTAATGGCAGTCATATCCCGTGGCTATTCCATGGATATTTGTTCCTCTTGGTTTGTTCCAAGTCACGTGACTTTCAAGGTCCCAGCGGTCAGAACAAAAAACATGGCGGACAGTTCATTTTTAGTGAAAAAATCAATATTTTGACTTAGTTTCTGCATAAAAATGGATTTTGATCACATTTCTAGCGAGAAATATATGTTTTATTTTCTAAATATTCACTCAGTGAATGTACATAATCACTTTGTATGTTGGAATAGCCACGGGATATGACTGTCATTAACTTGCATTGTAGCGAAATCCGTGTCAGTTTCACGGAAATTTGAGTGATTCCGTGGCTATTCCATGGATTTTGAGTGAAGCAAATCCGTTGCTATTTCACAGATTTCTGTGAGATCATGTTGGAAAAATGTGGTGTTTATGAGCGTGAGGGCAGTCAGGGCTACGGTGAGGAGTAACTGAGTTAAATAGCTCACAGCATTTAGGTCAACCACTGATGATCAGGTAAGGAAAAAAAGAAAACTGTCTCAACTCGTGAAAATCGCTGTTCAGTGATTTCAGACATGTATGGGTGTGCATAACACAGCAACACGCCTTTTTTGGGGGTCGCGAGATGATTTCTGGGGGTCGCCAAATCATTTTGGAAGTCAACTCTGTCTCCACTGTGTTAAAGTGTTCATGTGTTTTAGTCTTTTTGGTCATTTAATGTCTTTTTTTAGTCATTTTGTGGTTTTTTTAGTCATTTTGTGTCTGTTTTGGTCATTTTGTGTCTTTGTTTGGTCATTTTGTGTCTTTTTTTTAGTCATTTTGTGTCTTTTTTGTCATTTTGTGTCTTTTTTGGTCATTTAATGTCCTTTTTTTGTCATTTTGTGTCTTTTTGGTCATTTTGAATCTTTTTTCGTGGTCATTATGAGTCTTTTTTGGTCATTTTGTGTCTTTTCTGGTCATTTTGTGGTCAATTTGTGTCTATTTTGGTCAATTTGTGTCTTTTTGTGTTCATTTTTTGCTTAATTTTATGTAATTTTTTGGTCATTTTGTGTCTTTTTTTGATCATTTTGTGGTCAATTTGATTCTTTGATTCAGTCAGGGTTACGGTGAGGAGTAACTGAGTTAAATAGCTCACAGCATTTAGGTCAACCACTGATGATCAGGTAAGGAAAAAAAGAAAACTGTCTCAACTCGTGAACATCCCTGTTCAGTGATTTCAGACATGTATGGGTGTGCATAACACAGCAACACGCCTTTTTTTGGCGGTGCAGGATTAGCATAGCACTGTTACCCACATGTCAACCTCAATCAGAGTGACTGCTCAGTCAGAACTGAGTTTTCAGGCTTACTGGTGTATGAAATTCATTTACTTCACACCTCCTCTCAGACTTCATCTTAAATCAGTGGCCATTCAGCTCTGATAGGAGGACTTATGGCATGTGGCTGCCTGCAGCACATTCAGCACAGAACTTCGCACTCCAGGAGGAAATATTGGCAGAACTAGATGTAAGGTAAGTAGAATGAAATGTGTCTACTGTGTCATCTTCCCAATAGAGATGCATAATGCTAGCAGTGTGTGTTTGTGTGTGTGTTGTGCTGGTGCCAGCAGCAGCAGGGAGCCAGGGATCAAAACAAACTCTGGCTGCAGCTTTGTCAGGGACATGATCATGCCAAAATGTCTTTGCATAGAAAAACATGCCATTATATATTTATGCATTTTTGCTTTTTGTTTATATTCCAATGCAGCATTGCTGTGTTCTCTGAAATAGGCACAAGTGTACAGTTGAAACATTTATTTCCTGCATTGTGGTGAAGGTTCCACAGCAAAATCGGGAGTGTTAATTCAACTCACAGAGTGTTAAATTTAACACTTTTTCTGAGTTTATATAGTTCTCACGGATTCTGAGTTAAAATTACACTTTGAAAAGTCTTAATATTTTAACTCTTTAATCGTGTTAAATATTTGACCCCCTTGGTGTTGTTTTATGAAGCTGAATTGTGTTATTTTATGACACATTAAAGTGTATTTTCAACGCTAAAATCATGTTATTCCCTTTCACTGTGAGTGTTAATTTTTAACATACATTGTGTTACTTTCACACATTAAAGTGTATTTTAACCCTAAAATCATGTTATTTCCTTTCACAAATGTGATAATTAAAATTCATTGTTTTGTTTTATGATACATTAAAAGTGCATTCTGTCTTTAGCCGAATATACAAGTCACAAAATCTGAAAATCAACTCCAACTGAAGTGAATCTAACTCAGGTGTTAACATGTAACTCGCTTGATTGACAGCTGGCAGAGCTTTTTGATCATAACAAGGTTTAAAAAAAACTCCAAAATCAATCAACACCCACTAACTCAAAATTATTAACACTGAAAAAACAACACTACAGATTTTGCTGTGTAATGAACCGATTTCTGCCTTTTCTGCATCAACTTAAAAGGAAAATATCTTTATTTATGGAAAGAAAAAATCAACCTGGTCTCACAGGAATCCGTGAAAAAGCCACAGAATCACTCAAATTTCCGTGAAACTGACACGGATTTCGCTACAATGCAAGTTAATGACAGTCATATCCCGTGGCTATTCCAACATACAAAGTGATTATGTACATTCACTGAGTGAATATTTAGAAAATAAAACATATATTTCTCGCTAGAAATGTGATCAAAATCCATTTTTATGCAGAAACTAAGTCAAAATATAGATTTTTTTTTTCACTAAAAATGAGAGAACTGTCCGCCATGTTTTTTGTTCTGACCGCCGGGACCTTAAAAGTCACGTGACTTGGAACAAACCAATAGGAACAAATATCCATGGAATAGCCACGGGATATGACTGGCATTAACTTGCATTGTAGCCAAATCCGTGTCAGTTTCACGGAAATTTGAGTGATTCCGTGGCTATTCCACGGATTCCCGTGAAACCAGGTTTGAAAAAACATTTAAAAAAAATCAGGTAACAGGTGACAATTCAAAATATAATGGATTACATTAGGGTTTCCCAACTTGGATTCTAAATTGAAAATTGATCAGAATTAGCTTTCAGTTAGGACCCTGGAAGTCAAAAGCAGGATTCCCCTTTCCTCTCTTTCTCTTTGCTCCTTCCCTCATATAAGTAATTCCATATTTGTACATACTGTTTGTACTGTTTATATTTTTAAATATTCTTTGAATGTTGACTCTTCTATTCTTCCTATTTTCTATTCAAGCTGCTGTCTTTTGACTGAAGTACATGCCTTAATCTATATCTTTTTATAGTCAGCAACTGCACTTTTGTGCTGAAAAAAAGAAGTTTAAATTGACAATTAAAACATTGAATTTTTATTTTTTTTAATAACCGTGGATATGGAGAATCATGATACCCCTAATCATAATGCAGCAAGGCTCTCTGGCATCCTATATTGCTTTCAAATTTTCCTGTAAATCAACTTTTATCATTCATATCATTTCTTAATGTGAGATAGTATGTGAAGTATGTTTCAAACACAGGCTATGAAGTGTAAAAAAAAGTAATACTATCTTACTATACCACTCTGTACATGATAAAAACTTGGCCGTCAGTTTTTACAACTTTTTGTAAAAATAAAAATGATTGATGACTGATAAAAAAGATTTCATTTTTTTAGGTCTCCAGATGTTGGAGCCTGGCTACAAAGGACATGTGGACTCAGTTTACTGGGTCATAATCTGCAAATATTTTATAGCTCTCATCCCAACTCGTAAAGCACAAGTAACAGGTTCTCTACTGCAGCTATTCTCAACCTTGGGGTCGGGACCCCAATTGGGGTCGCAAGATGATTTCTGGGGGTCGCCAAATCATTTTGGAAGTCGGCTCTGTCTCCACTGTGTTAAAGTGTTCATGTGTTTTAGTCTTTTTGGTCATTTAATGTCTTTTTTTGGGTCATTTTGTGTTTTTTAGTCATTTTGTGTCTTTTCTGGTCATTTAATGTCTTTTTTTTTGGTCATTTTGTGTCTTTTTGGTCATTTTGAATCTTTTTTCGTGGTCATTTTGTGTCTTTTTTGGGGTCATTTTGTGTTTTTTAGTCATTTTGTGTCTTTTCTGGTCATTTAATGTCTTTTTTTTTGGTCATTTTGTGTCTTTTTGGTCATTTTGTGTCTTTTTGGTAATTTTGAATCTTTTTTCGTGGTCATTTTGTGTCTTTTTTTTGGTCATTTTGTGTTTTTTTTGCTCATTTTGTGTCTTTTTGGTCATTTTGTGTCTTTTTGGTCATTTTGAATCTTTTTTCGTGGTCATTTTGTGTCTTTTCTGGTCATTTTGTGGTCAATTTCTGTCTATTTTGGTCAATTTGTGTCTTTTTGTGGTCATTTTGTGTAATTTTTTGCTTAATTTTATGTAATTTTTTGGTCATTTTGTGTCTTTTTTGATCATTTTGTGGTCAATTTGATTCTTTTTTGGATAATAGCAAAGGACTTAGATTAAAAGTAACAATAAAACATAAAAAATATATATAAATGCACAGACAGAGAGATGTTTTAGTTGTTGTCTGCTTCATTATTTGTCCAAAATTCGTCGTATCAACTGAGTTTGTCTGATCTGAACTGTGAGATTCTGTTCAGTGAGACAACATGCATGTTAAATTGGGGGTCGCGACTCAAAAAGCTTGAGAACTACTGCTCTGATTCACTGCATGTGTCTTACTCGAATTACTCTTAAAAGGGCTTCCCCTCCCTTTACCAGAGGTGTTATTGACTAGCTTTGCTGGAGTTTAGTTTCCCTTTGTGGCTTATGTAATGTGATTTGTTATCTGTTGGTTTTTGGATTGATGATATCACCTCTAATACAGGTTTAAGGGTGTCTGCAGGCTTTATTGCAGACACGTTAATCCCTTATGAGACAGTGCACAATCATTTTGCCTCAGGCAGGGTCTTTCTGGTCTATCTGAGTGTTGACCAGGTTTTTGCAATCAGGGCTAGTAGGTTTTTTAAATGAGGACTATGGGCAATCCAATTCATCCTTTGAAATCCCTTCAACAATGTCAACGGACTTGTTTTTCATGTTTTATTCTCATTGCAATACTTTGTGTTCTATTATCTTCTATTTTTAGTTGTTTGTCTTATTTGTCATTGCTTTTGCAGCCATTTTGCCACTGAATTTTCCCTATTTTCCCTGATATCTCCATTTCACAATGACAACCAGGAGCCTGACATTCATTTATTACTGGTCAGCTGCTCTTAATTATGTGTCTAAAATGGTAACATGACATACTTTTTCATTTTGTTGTCACTATGCCTCCCTGCAACATCACTAATGGCTGGTTTGTATGTGTCATTAGTGAATAAAGAAAACAGAAAATGAAGAAAAGAGCAGGTGGGTGTGATAAAAATGTGACTCAAATATGTTGTCAGCATGTTTCCATGTTAGTATAAAAACCTTGGTGAGAATAATATAATGGAGCTTGGTTCTTTACCTTCCATTGCAATGAGCTGATTATCCTGCCACACTTGTTGACAACATGTTGATGTTGGATTATGTATTTTCATCTTGTGTACTTATGCCAAATACTGATCTACTGTACCTTCACTTTAACCCTTTGATGCACAACATGGGTCAAAAATGACCCGCATTAATTTCCCATGTTATATATTGCTTGCTGTGTGTTTCTGTGCTCTATCTTTTGATATCAACTTATTTTATGATTGAACATTCTAAATATCTTGTTTTTGATAACAGCAGATCATTATTTTAATTTTGCTTCTCATAATTTAGGAAGAAAAAAGTTTTTGTATTATTAAATAGCTAACTACTTGGCTAAGTAGCTTGCTAAGCTATCTACTTAGCCAAGAAGTTAGCTAAGTAGTTAGCTTAGCAAGCTACTTAGCTAAATACTTAGCAAAGAAGTTAGCTTAACAAGCTAATTAGCTAAAAAAATGGATATGGCTCATTTTTCAACCATGTTGTGTATTAGAAGAATAGTGACAGAAAAGGGCATTTTATTCAAAAATGAATAAAGGAAAACATAAAAATTAGGATGTATGATGATCAAAAACAAACTAATTGAGGAAAACCTGGAATACTGAACGATGAATTATTGCAAAGATATAGAACATAAAAACTGTCGGGTCACTTTAGAACCATGTTGTGCATCAAAGGGTTAAATAAAAAACAGTGTTATATAAAGGATTACATACAATATAAAGGACAGGTGCATGACGAAGAACACATTAAACAATGGGATGTTGATTATATTAGTTTAGCCCACTCACTTACACAGTCAATATAGCTGCAGCAGCAATATTGTTGGTTGTGACAGCTCACAGAATTAGCGTTCTTTAAAACCCTTAGCGCCAAATTGCTGAACTGTTTCTTTAAGTGGTAAGTAAATAAATTCTAAACACACATACATGAAACACACGTCTTAAGGACATCACTTCATCTGATGTCCTTCATGTATAAACGTCCATAAATCCGCTTGGTAATCATATAAAAAAGGCGCTCCTTGTAACTGCAGAGCTTGCCTGAGAGTCCACACGTTTTCTTTAGTATAAAAGTAAACTTGTGGTAGTTGTGTCTACATCCTTGGGTGAACTGGAAATAGGAACTTCTAAAATCTAGTTCGGGATACTTTGAATGGTGCCACTTTTTCAGAATTTTATAAAACTCAAAAAAGTTGGGTGAACTCAAAATTTCAAGACAACAAACTTCGATAAAATTCTAAGTTGGACAATTGAACAAAAGTTTGGTTTTTGAGTTTGCTCAACTCTGAATTCAGATTTTTGTCAACTCAACTGTAAGTTGTACTAACTTATAATTTTACCTTGTAATAACTTTTAATCCTTACTTCTGCTAACTTCTGCAATGTGCTGAATTGGCACAATTGTAACACCGCTATGAAATGTCAGCTAATGTTGCGACCACAATTTTGAGTTAGCATTGATACGCTAATGGCTACTCTTGTAGCTGTAACAAGCAGCGCCGCTAGCGTCAGTTAGCCGCTAGCATCAATTAGCCGCTAGCATCAGTTAGCCGCTAGCTTTCGCTAATGACCGAATTTCACCGCTTTCCCGCATTTCCCAACAAAGAAATAAGAGTTATCAGAACTATTGTCCCTTGTTGTGAACCCCAACTTAAAGATATAAGTAACAACAACATAATGTGTACATATCACTGTATTATATTGTGCAGTGTATTGTTCTTTTGTTAATAAATTAAGTTGCCTGCTAAGCATATTTGTACACGTCGAGGCTGTTGAATGAATTTGCCTATCATATGCTGATTATATCTGCTTTCACGTTTAGGCTACGTATGTAAATGGGGTGCACTTATATAGCGCTTTTTTATTATTGTTACTATGTTTATGTTTGGATGCTCCTGTGTACTATAAGATACTATATTTAAGGCTACAGAGATTAAAAGAGTTGGATGCCAAAAAAAAAGGAAAGCTAAGCTAACGGCATTAGCAAACTTGTTAATGTTTGAAATGCAAATAAGTTACACAGGAAACAACAAAAGGGGAAAATGCAAAAAGCTAAATGTTTAACTGGCTAACTAGCTAACTGTTGTTTTTTAGCTAACGGCAGTGTTTGGTTGCTAGCGACATTAGTTAGCTAAGCTAACACTTTGAAACTGACATGGTTGGTACAACTTATTTGCTCTTAAAGTTAAGTTGCCCAACATAAAAAGTTATAGTTATGTGTAACATTGGTGATATTGGTTGAGGTCATGTCAGTTATTCAAACTAATGAATGCACGCTGTCATATCTGCTGCATGTAAAAGAAAAGTGCAAGAAAGTGTCGGACAGAGGAGGTGGGTCTGAGCCTGGAGCTCCGCAGCTAGGCCCTTTTCCTCTGTTTCAGTGAAATGATGCAGAAAATACTTTTAAAATTCTGTAAACTTTGATATTTCTACTGCCACAAATCTTCTTCTGTCACCCCAGCGCAGAAGCATTTACCCAGATTCACATGGGTCCTTTGTCTGGCTCACCAGGTTCAGAGCTCTACCTTCCAGGCAATTAGTCAGTCAACGCTCCATCACGCAATCAAAAGGCATCCATAATAACCAGTGGGATACCAATTAGAGCGAGGTGCTCATATCTCCTACGCCAGGTTTCAGACCTTTATGCCGTGGTACATTAATAGGGCTGAGTGGCTGTCACAGACCAGTATATTACACTTTCAAACTGAAATAGGTCGGAGGCTAGAAAATCAAACAGGAGTTTGAAGTTACAGGAATGGAAACCTGTGCCGTGAATCTGCGTACATATCTCGGTGATGAAAAAAGCGCTCTGATCCACAGATGTCATGTCATGATTCAGCCTGCATCAGTGATGTTTTGCAGAGGGTAAAGATATTGCTGTTGCTCTGACAGACAAGCACGGCCTATAAAAAGCATATTGATTGAATAGAATGGAACCTCCTCACATCTACATCTTTTCTCATCTTGCCAATGCCCTTGAGGGTCAACACAGTGTCTTTGGTAATTGGAAATGCTGCCGAACCCTCACTGTGAAGGACAAAAACAATTTTGGCCAGGATGGGTAATAAATGGGACTAATGTCTTGGCCGTTCAGATGCTGTCTGCAGGGCTGAGTTTTGTGTATACAGCCTGCAGCGGTGGAAATGTTGCTCTTCTGAGGTCAGCTTTGACAAATCTCTGAACCCTGCCTTGTATACACCTGGAGGAAAAATGAAACAGCGGGCAGCAAATATAGAAATAGGCACTATGAAAATAACCTATATCAATAACATTGACTAAGACGTGGACACACACAAAACATAGCCTACCCCTTCAAAACATAACAAACTGCACCATTACAGTGTGTGCTTTTAGTGTTGAATAGCTATTCAAATAAAAAATAAAAAATAAAATCACATTATAAACATCACTGCCAAGCCAGACAAATTATAAACACACCGTTAGATTTTATTAGTAGCAACCCTTGAGACACAATAAAGAAAATGGAGGTGATAAAAAGCTATATTCCTGCAGTAATTACATCCACATCTTTACAGGAGGTTTTACACTACAGCCATGATTAAAGAAAATACCTCTTTTGAGGAAAATAGCATTCATGATTTGTTTTCTTACTGTCCACAAATGCAATGAAAGACCTGTGCAAACAAAGCCTGATGAAGCTTTTTTCTTCTGTACCACAAGAAGCACTGAAGGCACATCAGTGAACCACAACACTGCACAAGGTCACAAGTTCCCTCATTACTGGGAACACACACTGTAGTTTGTAGTTTTTATTGTTTGTACAAGAAAGGGGATGCACCGTGTCAATACATAAGGCAGAAAAGTGTAAAGTACAAAAAAGAAAAGAAACACAACAATACAAAACTGAACAAAGTAATATTACTTTGTTTTAAAAAACCCTTGCTACAAAGGAATAGCATGACTATTACAGACAAGGACCAACAGAACTCTGCATAAAGAAGTTGATTATGCTTATTTCCTCCATCATCTTTGATGGCAGAAATAAAATCAGCCCTGGCATTTTTGCCCCACAACTGATAACTCACCAAGTATCTTAGTGCTCTCTTAACCATGTAGATATCTGAACTATATAACTCCACACTACACTACATTTAGCCTACATAAGACAGCCCTCATCCTAGAGTGTCAAAACACAGGAAGTCAGAATAGATAACTTTCACTTTTTAATATAAATGCAATAACATGCAGCACAACAAAGCAAGATAATAGGCCTGCAGGAAAAAAATGAAAGAACAAACAGTAGTGTAAAAGTACAGTGGGAACTCCATGCTCACTTTAAAATGGTGTTCTACTAATGCTCAATAAACAAATGTTTACATATCTAAAAAGATCCCTTTGGATGAGCAAATTAACCTGCAGAGACAGAAATGTCCTACTAGCAAATTTAACACGGTCACACTAAAATCATAATTTTCACGTCCAGCTGCTCGTCTGTTTATTAACTCCAAATCTATCAACAACTGATCAATCTAGCACTGACAACAGCTAATCAGCTTCAAAACACCAACAGAACTGACCAACATGAAATTATGACAACAAGGCGCTAGCATGTTAAACTGGCAACAACAGCTAGCCTAGCATGTTAAACTGGCAACAACAGCTAGCCTAGCATGTTGAACGGGTAACAACAGCTAGCCTAACATGTTAAACTGGTAACAACAGCTAGCCTAGCATGTTAAACTGGCAACAACAGCTAGCCTAGCATGTTAAACTGGCAACAACAGCTAGCCTAGCATGTTAAACTGGTAATAACAGCTAGCCTAGCATGTTAAACTGGCAACAACAGCTAGCCTAGCATGTTAAACTGGTAACAACAGCTAGCCTAGCATGTTAAACTGGCAACAACAGCTAGCCTAGCATGTTAAACTGGTAACAACAGCTAGCCTAGCATGTTAAACTAGTAACAACAGCTAGCCTATCATGTTAAACTGGCAACAACAGCTAGCCTAGCATGTTAAACTGGTAACAACAGCTAGCCTAGCATGTTTAACTGGTAACAACAGCTAGCCTAGCATGTTAAACTGGTAACAACAGCTAGCCTAGCATGTTTAACTGGTAACAACAGCTAGCCTAGCATGATAAACTGGTAACAACAGCTAGCCTAGCATGTTAAACTGGTAACAACAGCTAGCCTAGCATGTTTAACTGGTAACAACAGCTAGCCTAGCATGTTAAACTGGTAACAACAGCTAGCTAGCATGTTAAACTGGTAACAACAGCTAGCCTAGCATGGTTAACTGGTAACAACAGCTAGCCTAGCATGTTAAACTGGTAACAACAGCTAGCCTAGCATGTTAAACTGGTAACAACAGCTAGCCTAGCATGTCAAACTGGTAACAACAGCTAGCCTAGCATGTTAAACAGGTAACAACAGCTAGCCTAGCATGGTTAACTGGTAACAACAGCTAGCCTAGCATGTTAAACAGGTAACAACAGCTAGCCTAGCATGGTTAACTGGTAACAACAGCTAGCCTAGCATGATAAACTGGTAACAACAGCTAGCCTAGCATGTTAACTGGTAACAACAGCTAGCCTAGCATGTTTAACTGGTAACAACAGCTAGCCTAGCATGTTAAACTGGTAACAACAGCTAGCCTAGCATGTTAAACTGGTAACAACAGCTAGCCTAGCATGTTAAACTGGTAACAACAGCTAGCCTAGCATGTTAAACTGGTAACAACAGCTAGCCTAGCATGTTAAACTGGCAACAACAGCTAGCCTAGCATTTTAAACTGGTACCAACAGCTAGCCTAGCATGTTAAACTGGTAACAACAGCTAGCCTAGCATGTTAAACTGGTAACAACAGCTAGCTTAGCATGTTGCTGTGCCAGCCAATGAACTTCAACCAATTAAGTAATTAAGTTGAAGTCCATAACTGTTAAACTTCATTAAAAGTTCAGACGTGCTGTCTTGCCCCCTGGCTGCGCGCGCACCTGTTACTGTTTGTAAACAAGACGCGTCTATACGTGAAACATTGATGATGTAGCTAGCAAACTACACTGTGTTCAAAAAGTTAGCAAGCTAACAAAACAAAGTTATTAACCTGACTTCATGATATTTGAGCAAGGCAGAGAAATATTTATCACTTCTTACCGCATGTTGCCGGGTGCTGCCATCTTTCCACCTCTCTCTCATAGACTCCTACAGGTTAATTCCTCCATCATCACCTGTTGGCGCCGTGCTGAGTCAGCACCAAACATTTCAGATAGTTTAGCGCATTTTGCAGCATCTGCCTGAAGGGCTTGTCGTTTGTTTTCCTCTTAATTTCTCCGCTACTTCTATGCGTTTCTCTTACATTTTTATTTTCTGGCTGTGCCGTGACTGATTGATTGATTGATTGACAGCCGATGGGCCCAAGGAGGCGGGCTCTCGGCCCTCTCTTCCTGATTTTTATTGGCCATTGGCCAATGAGAGTGCCGGGCCGTGACGTCACTGGCTGATTGACAGCAGAAGGGGCCAATGAGGAGGGGGGCCTTGGCCTTCAGCCCTCCCTCTACCTGTTTTATTGGCCATTGGGCATCAGTCAAACTAAAAATATATTAAATTAAAAAAATATATTTTTTTGTTTTGTTTTTTTGCAGATGGCCAGTCCAGCCCTGTTTGATGGTATGGATCCACAGGAAGCAAAAAATGTATATCTAGTATATTATTTACTTGTAGGCTATACATTTACAGTATGTATAATATGCTGAACAAGAACACTCAGAAGCATAAGAAAAAAATCACAATTATTGGCCGCAGCTCTGAAGACTTTCAGACTACTGGGCAAGTAAGTTTCTACCATTAACAAACCAATTAATTATAATTAATAGTTTATTAATCATTTTAGTTGCATTCATTTGAACATTTTTAACACCATGTTAAGTATGTTAATGATTTTGAAATGATTAATTTACCTTTAAGAAATTGGTTGAAAACATTTAAAGATTAAATATGTATAGCACTTTGTAAATGATTAATAATTGGTCTATAAACCATCTATAAACAGCATTTAGTTGGTTATTGTAAAGTGTTACCGAAATGTGTTAAATTCAACTTATTTACAAGCTGACTCGTGAGCTAGCTAGCTAGTAGCCGCCTTGGAAAGCTGCTTTACCTATGTAAATACATTAGTGAAGTCTGGACACAAATCTGATGTATTCACTTATTCAAACAAATGATAGTGCAGACAGTCTGTCTTTAAGATGTGAATTGAGAAGAAATTCAAATCTTCCTGCAGGCTGGATGTAACCATGGTCAGCATTGGCCTTGCAAGATTTATAAGAGGGCGTGTTGACCCATTTTCAACCAATGAAATGTTTGGTTTTTGAAAAGAAATGTCAATATTAACCCAAGCATTAATGTGTTTCATTATTGTGCAGTTATATAATTTAGTGTACAGCTCAAAAAACACCTTTGATAGTGCAGTGCCACACACAGTAACAGCAACATGATGTTAGATAATGCTTTAGAAACACTAAAGAAACATCAGTGAACTCCACCCTTCCACAGGGTTCATTACCATGAACACACACTCTGAAGCTTATTCTGAACCCAACCCTGCTGCTGTAAATACTCAGTATGTGGTTTGGTTTTATCTCTATCTGTAAATAGTCCCCATCAAATGCACTATTTACTTCAGTTTGAGTAATGTTTGCTAAAAACAACAGTGCCCAGCTGTTTTCAGAAAATTACTCAGACTTTAAAAATAAAACTACGTATTCATGACCCATTTTAAAGATTTATATCTTCAGTGAAAACAAATGGATTCAGAGCTGAGTGCCACAGAGACGAGATGTTGGATCAGTAGTATCAAAAAACCAAATACACCGTTGATCTTTTCATGGGTTTGTTAACAAAAATATAGGGTAACACTTTACAATAACCATCATTTATAAATGGTTAACAGATAGTTTATTAATGTTTAATCATCATTTATAAACCGTATATAGGCCATTTAGAATGGTAAATAGAAAATGTATTAATGTTGAACTATAATTTATAAATGCCAAATAGAAGGTATATTAATGTAAGTTGATAGTTTCTTTACCATAAACAAACAATTACATTATAATTCTTAGTTTATTAATAGTTTTGCACTCATTATAACATTTTTAACACCATATTGAGTATGCAAATGATTTCAAAATGATTCTTATACCTTTAAGAAATTGTTTGAAAACATTTAGATTAAATATGTATAGAATTTTGTAAATTATTAATAATTGGTCTATATCTATAAACATCACTTAGATGGTTATTGTAAAGTGTTACCAAATATAGTGTTGTCAGTGGTATCCTTTAAGCTTATCATTTTCTTATTAAGATGTACATGATTGCATACTATTATTTTGCTTTTAAAAAGAGCCCATCAACTACACACACCTACATATTACATGTAATTGGAACAGATGACAAGACGAAGCAATAACAGCTGAACAATCCCCATCAATCAATCAATCCATCTTCTACATACTTATTATCTTTGTCAGGGTGAGAACAGCAGTTCAGGCCTCCTTTGCCCCATCATGCTGCCTCCTCCTCTCCCTGGGGCAGCTATTCTCAACCTTGGGGTCGGGACCCCAATTGGGGTCGCGAGATGATTTCTGGGGGTCGCCAAATCATTTTGGAAGTCAGCTCTGTCTCCACTGTGTTAAAGTGTTCATGTGTTTTAGTCTTTTTGGTCATTTTGTGTTTTTTTTTTGTCATTTTGTGTTTTTTTTGTCATTTTGTGTCTTTTTTTTAAAAAAATTGTGTCTTTTTTGGTAATTTTGTGTCTTTTCTGGTAATTTTGTGTCTTTTTTGGGCCATTTTGTGTCTTTTTTTGGTAATTTTTTGTCATTTTGTGGTCAATTTGAGTCCTTTTTTGCTTAATTTTATGTAATTTTTTGGTCAATTTGATTCTTTTATGGTGATTTTGTGTCTTTTTTGGTCATTTTGTGTCTTTTTTTGGTGATTTTGTGTCTTTTTTGGTGATTTTGTGTCTTTTTTGGTGATTTTGTGTCTTTTTTTATCCTTTTGTGGTCAATTTGTGTCTTTTTTGGTGATTTTGTGTCTTTTTTTGGTGATTTTGTGTCTTTTTTGGTGATTTTGTGTCTTTTTTGGTCAATTTTGTCACACATTCAGGAGGTCAGAATGGACATTTAACCTTATAGCAAAGGACTTAGATTAAAAGTAACAATAAAATATAAAAAAAATATATATAAATACACAGACAGAGAGATGCTTTAGTTGTTGTCTGCTTCATTATTTGTCCAAAATTCGTCGTATCAACTGAGTTTGTATGATCTGAACTGTGAGATTCTGTTCAGTGAGACAACATGCATGTTAAATTGGGGGTCGCGACTCAAAAAGGTTGAGAACTGCTGCCCTGAGGGACCTCATGTCTAACCCCTGCAGCATGTCCTGGTCTGCTCCTGCTCTCCTTCCTGGCTGGTCTCTTCCCATTAATTTGTGCTTGAAACACGTCCAAGGGGAAGGTGCTCCAGGGGCCTCCTAACCAGGTGTCTGAACTGCCTCAGATCCACTGCTTGTTATGTTCAGAGTGCATGCAGCTCCAAAATGCCTCTGATGTCCGAGCTTACAAATACAACACACTGTTCCAACAATTACAAGCCAAACTGTTTGTTTAACAAGGAGTAGTTTGACATTTGGGGGTTAGATCAGATGTTAGAACAGATACCTCTCCCCTGACTGTGCAGAAAGTATTGTTGTGCAAGTTCACACTTTATACAAGAGCTTGCTCAAACTTGAGTTCACAGTTCACATTTGTAATTCACAGGGCTGAATTTCAAAGTAATTTAGACATTATTCACAAGTTCACTGACCCGAAAAATGAACTAGTTCTTGTAAATTTCTTCTGTTTTCTCTTTAAACAAGCAGCTCTGAGAGCGGATGGATGTTTCAACTCGTTGCAAATTTGATGCGGTTCATAAAAGTCTCAAATATCCATATGAATTTGCTTCAGCAGTACGGGTATTTTGATTTAAAGTGACCATGTTAATTGGTGACAAAGTTGAATGCATCGTGGTTGTAAGTTGCTGCAAGCCATCATGGACACATACGGCTCAGAGTTAACAGGGTCACTCATTGAGACAAAACACCAGGAGCTGAACTGGCACATGCACTTCACTGTAAAAAATGTCTGTAGATTTTACGGTGAAAAACTGCTAAACCATGACAGTAAAAGACAGTAAAATGATAAATGGGTTCATTCAGTTTCAGTAACAATCAAACACTGTAAATGTATATATCAGCCAGAACAGTATTTCTACAAGTTTTAAATTAAAAAAAAAACATTACTCTATTACTGTAAAATACATTGGCACCGTGTTTGTAACAAAAAGCATCACTGTAATTTTTGCATTTATTTTTTGTAAAAATACTTTTTCTCACTGTTAAATGTACTAAACACCATATCTCTAACAGAAATATACTGTAATATTTAATGGTAAAATCTTTAATTTATGCGGCATTTATAAAGTATTTTCTTGTCAATATATATATGTCAAATCTTTTGATGGAAAAACCTTTTATTCATACGGTAAAAAATGGAATAAATGCAATCTTAAACATGAAATCAACAGTGTCAATATCTTTTTACCGTAATATTAGAAAAATATTTAGAAAAAAGTTCCACTGTATTTATTATATATTTGTTTTTTACCGTAAAAACAACAGGGTTTTTTTTTCTGTTGGTTTGGTTTTTTGAGTGTAGCCATGATTGTTTCCCTGTTTAAATGTGTTTCTCCTTGACTAAATCTGAACCAAACCTTATCCCTGACCCTGACCACAGATGGGGAAGTTATGTGAAACATAATTCTAACAGGAGGAACAGACACTCGCCATAAAACACAGAGCGTAGTTAACTATAGCAATGTTCACGTTCACCGAAAACTACATTGTAAAAAAAACCCCGTTGTTTTTACGGTAAAAAAACGGCAGCTGTGGTTGCCAGAATTTTACCGTAATAAATACGGTGCAACTTTTTTTAAATATTACGGTAAAAAGATATTAGCACTGTTGATTTTACATTCAAGATTGCCAGTTTATTAAATTTTTTACTCTATTAATAAAGTATTTTACAGTGGAGTAATGTATGTTTCAAAAAACGAAACTATAAAAAATACTGTTTTGGCTGATATATACATTTATGGTGTTTCATTGTTAGAGAAACTGAATTAACCCATTCATCATTTTACGGTCTTTTACTGTCGTGGTTTAGCAGTTTTTCACCGTAAAATCTACAGACATTTTTTACAGTGTATTTCAGCATCTTTAAAAGTAACACCAAAAGAGTAACATGCTAAACTATTTTTTTGGCTTGGATTAACCAGGAGAGGTTTAGAGGCATGAAAGAAAATAACAGAAAATTATGTTTTTACACTTCCCTGAGATGTGAGGTGTTGGAAAGTGAATTTTGTTACATTTGGACGGAGTCTGACTAGCTGTTTTCCCCAGTTTCCAGTGATTATGCTAAACTAAGTTAACCAGCTGCTGGCTGTAGCATCACACAGTATCTCCCATACACACATTGTGAGTGGCTTTCATTTCCTCATCTAACTTTCTGCAAGAGAGCATATCTAACTATGCCACAGATGTGTCTATAAGGGGACTCAGAGAGTGCAGACGTCAGCCGAGGCCATGCCGATCTCGCAATAAAACTAAAGTGAAAAATAATTTGTATATCTGCCCTGATTTGGATCCGCTCCAAGATGAAACTGGCTCTTCTTTCATGAACTTTAATGAAAAGCAGAACAGTACACTGTAAAAAATGTTTGTAGAAATTACAGTAAAACACTGTCAAATTATATCAGAAATAGGGCGTGAAATTAAAAATGTAATATCACCGTAGTAGACACTTTTAATTACCGTAAATCAAAGAATAGCACAAAACTTTTACTTTTTTCTGTCATAAACTTTAGAAAACACAGTTTTGCTGTAAAAAAATATTAGATTTTTCATTTAAAATGTATGGAGAAATACCATAACGTCACAAGGACATAACTACCCTAAAAATAATAGCAGACCAAAGGACCTAACAAAGGACCTAAAATGACCAATAGAGTCACAAAACGACCAAAAGAGACACAAAACCATCAAAAAAGACACAAAATGACCAAAAGAGACACAAAACTATCTAAAAAGACACAAAATGACCAAAAAAAAGACAGAAAACGACCAAAAGAGACATGAAATTATCAAAAAAAAGACACAAAATGACCAAAAAAATACGTAAAATTATCAAATGAGACACAAAATTACCAAAAAGAGACACAATAGGGATAAAATGGCAAGTGATTTTTCAGTCTAAATGACAGATTTTGCTGATATTTACATTTAAATTTACAGTAGAAAACCCACTCACTGTATTTTTTACGGTAAAGTTCTGGCAACCACAGCTGCCGGTATTTTACCGTAAATTAAACAGAATATTTTTTACAGTGTAGTTTGTCAGTAATCCTGCTAACAAACAAACAAACAGAACTGAAACTTCCTCTGCGTAATTAATGTGGCATGTTTGCTGAGTCTGTCACTGTTTGGGAGTCACTGGATTATTTCTGTCTTCAGACAAACTGTATCAACTATATTTTCAGAATAAGATGTAGAATCAAGTGCATCACTTCTGCTAATACACTCAGTTCCACAGTATTCTACAAACAACTTTGCTGTGGATGCTTAAAAGCCTCTCCATCACACATAAGTAACCGGCATTGATTTCTTTGAGGAGCTGCACTATGGACAGCATTCGACTTTGCTGATCGTCTCCTAACGACCTCAATCTGCTGCATGTGCTGAGAATAATGCAAAGCACAGCAGCTAAATCTGTTTAATGAAGAAGTTAAGAGCAGTAGTTCTCAACCTTTTTGAGTCGCGACCCCCAATTTAACATGCATATTGTCCGCGACCCCCGCTCACTGAACAGAATCTCACACGCACAGTTCGGATCACCCAAAAAAGGAAAGAAAATGACCAAAAAAAGGAAAGAAAATGACCAAAAAAGACACAAATTGACCACAAAATGACCAAAAAAGACACAAAATGACCAAAAAAGACAGAAAATGACCCAAAAAGACAGAAAATGACCCAAAAAAAGAAAGAAAATTACCCAAAAAAACACAAAATGACTAAAAAAAGACACAAAATAACCAAAAAAAGCACAAATTGACCACAAAATGATCAAAAAAGACACAAAATGACCAAAAAAAGACACAAATTGACCACATAATGATCGAAAAAAGACACAAAATGACCAAAAAAGACACAAAATGACCCAAAAAGACAGAAAAAGACCCAAAAAAAGAAAGAAAATTACCCCAAAAAAGACAAAATGACTAAAAAAAGACACAAAATAACCAAAAAAAGCACAAATTGACCACAAAATGATCAAAAAAGACACAAAATGACCAAAAAAAGACACAAATTGACCACAAAATGACCAAAAAAGACACAAAATGACCGAAAAATACAGAAAATGACCCAAAAAAAGAAAGAAAATTACCCAAAAAAACACAAAATGACTAAAAAAAGACACAAAATAACCAAAAAAAGCACAAATTGACCACGTAATGATCGAAAAAAGACACAAAATGACAAAAAAAAGACACAAAATGATCAAAAAAAGACACAAAATGACCAAATAACACACAAAATGACAAAAAAAAGACATTAAGTGACCAAAAAGACTAAAACACATTAACACATGAACACTTTAACACAGTTGAGACAGAGCTGACTTCCAAAATGATTTGGCGACCCCCAGAAATCATCTCGCGACCCCAATTGGGGTCCCGACCCCAAGGTTGAGAACAGCTGGTTTAGAGAACAGTACAACATGTTCAGCTAAAGGCCTCTTCTGTGTCCGGTTTTCTCCTGTTTCTACATGGAAAACTCGCTTGGCGAGACAGAATAATGAAGTTGTCATGTTGCTGAATTCACTCGTTCCCCATTTTATTGGTATAGTATCAGTATATGATCACAGGGCTTACTAAATGAGAGAGGGGTTTATCTGTAATCCAGAGTCAATGATTGTAAGATTAGATTGTTTATTCAGTGTTACAGTGTTGGCTTATATTCCGGTTTTGCAGAGGAAGTGATTTTTGTAATTGCTTTGAAAGGAATTCGGGGGGAAAATAGATGAGTTATCAGCTGTACTGGAGCTTTTTTCTTTTTTCAGCAGTTAAATGAAAAGCTAAGCAAGTGCACTTTATTCCTGCCAGTGGGCGCAAATTGAATATATGCCAAGCTGTTTAGAGGACGGGTGAAACAGGGGATGAATAAAACCCATATTAAGATGTTAGTGAACTTACTAAACTGTAAACCTGTTTACCCAGGTGGATTCAATCTTTTCAACCAAGCCGAATAATATTTTACATCTTGGGACAGGCGCAATAACGTGAAACGAATAAACAGGCTCATTTATCAGGATAATTATTATTAATGATTAATCGTTTGAGCCAGCATTTTAAGGCCTTCACTCTAAGAAATCCACACATACGAATACTTGGATCTTTTCTAAAGGAAACATACTGTAGATCAGCGTTTCCCAAACTTTTTTATCCGTGCACCCCCTTCTATGTCCCCCACACCTTGAAAAAAAACAAAATGCAATAAGCTTTTTTATAGCCATATTAAAGGCGGCATGTTTAATTATGCTCAAATGACCAGAACACACATATGATTAAATAATCACCATCACAACAATACGCTCTCACATTTGAATTAACCTGAAACACAGTTTCAATATAATGCAACAAAGTTATGAACAAGCTTCCACTTTTAAGAGCAAAGAGGATGATGACAGGCTTGTGGTCATTTTGTTTCTTTTCTGGTGAATTTGTGTCTTTTTTGGTCATTTTGTTTCCTTTTTTTGGTCATTTTGTGTCTTTTTTTGGTCATTTTGTTTCTTTTCTGGTGAATTTGTGTCTTTTTTGGACATTTTGTTTCCTTTTTTTGGTCATTTTGTTTCTTTTCTGGTAAATTTGTGTCTTTTTTGGTCATTTTGTTTCCTTTTTTTGTTCATTTTGTGTCTTTTTGTGGTCATTTTGTGTCTTTTTTTGGTAATTTTGTTGCTTTTTTGGTCATTTTGTGTCTTTTTTTGGTCATTTTGTTTCTTTTCTGGTGAATTTGTGTCTTTTTTGGACATTTTGTTTCCTTTTTTTGGTCATTTTGTTTCTTTTCTGGTAAATTTGTGTCTTTTTTGGTCATTTTGTTTCCTTTTTTTTCATTTTGTGTCTTTTTGTGGTCTTTTTGTGTCTTTTTTTGGTCATTTTGTTGCTTTTCTGGTGAATTTTGTGTCTTTTTTGGTCATTTTGTT
Source organism: Centropristis striata (assembly GCF_030273125.1). NCBI lineage: Eukaryota > Metazoa > Chordata > Actinopteri > Perciformes > Serranidae > Centropristis > Centropristis striata. Next base: position 37,156,100 of record NC_081528.1, on the reverse strand, counting down.
TCCTTTTTTTGGTCATTTTGTTTCTTTTCTGGTAAATTTGTGTCTTTTTTGGTCATTTTGTTTCCTTTTTTTGTTCATTTTGTGTCTTTTTGTGGTCATTTTGTGTCTTTTTTTGGTAATTTTGTTGCTTTTTTGGTCATTTTGTGTCTTTTTTTGGTCATTTTGTTTCTTTTCTGGTGAATTTGTGTCTTTTTTGGACATTTTGTTTCCTTTTTTTGGTCATTTTGTTTCTTTTCTGGTAAATTTGTGTCTTTTTTGGTCATTTTGTTTCCTTTTTTTTCATTTTGTGTCTTTTTGTGGTCTTTTTGTGTCTTTTTTTGGTCATTTTGTTGCTTTTCTGGTGAATTTTGTGTCTTTTTTGGTCATTTTGTTTCCTTTTTTTGGTCATTTTGTGTCTTTTTTTGTCATTTTGTTTCTTTTCTGGTGAATTTGTGTCTTTTATGGTCATTTTGTTTCCTTTTTTTGGTCATTTTATGTCTTTTTTTGGTCATTTTGTGTCTTTTTTTGTCATTTTGTTTCTTTTCTGGTGAATTTGTGTCTTTTTTGGTAATTTTGTTTCTTTTTTTGGTCATTTTGTGTCTTTTTGTGGTCATTTTTTGTCATTTGGGGGTCAATTTGAGTCCTTTTTTGCTTAATTTTATGTAATTTTTTGATCATTTTGTGGTAAATTTGATTCTTTTTTGGGTAATTTTGTTTTGCACTTTTAAGAGCAAAGAGGATGATGACAGGCTCAGGATCAGAGGCAGAAAGCACATAAGTTGGAAAATATAATATTTTGAGCCACGTTGAACAAAAATTGTTTAAATGAGCGTGGAGCTAAAACAACCCCGCCACTATCACACAGGCTGGAAACATGGAAGAAGATAACTTCTTCTACGCTTCATTTTAAGATGAAGTGCATTTTGAAATTGACCAAAAATACATGTAAAAATAACTGAAAAAGACACAAAACAACTAAAAATAGATGCAAAAATGACACAAAATTATCAAAATAGACACAAATTGATCAAAAATACATGTAAAAATTACCAAACAACCAAAAAATAGATGCAAAAGTGACACAAAATTGAATAGCCTGCATTTATTAATGAATTAATATTACAGTTTTTGATTTTTGATTTCATTTTGATTGATCATTTTACAAAGGAAATGTTTATTTACACGTTTTTATTGAGTGGGGGGAAAAAAAATGTCAGACCGCCATTACATTTTTCATCTCGTGCCCCCCCCGGGGTCCACGCACCACACTTTGGGAATCCCTGCTGTAGATCCATTTTGTTTGCTGTCGCTAGGGGAAAAAAGGCAGATCAGGTGACAATGTCATGGATGCAGGTCTCATGGTGCAATGCAAGGTCATGGAACCACATATGCAGGATCAATCAGACAGATTAATGAAGCACAGCGTGCTGACATGACAGATTTGGACACCACTACTACATCAACGTCCAGTAGTCACCCACTTTACTATAGATAAATGTTTCAGCAACCAAACAATCCACGCTGGCCTGTAACTTTTCAATGTCTGAGAGCAAGATTACATTTCTAGCCGACAGCTGCAAAGAGTTACATAAATGCCATCAGTATGTCACATCTCTTATGAAACTATAGTTGTACTTTGAATTTCTAAAAGATTTCTGATCTGCAGTGATACAAGGTTCAATGCAGGCAACTTTGTCTCCAAGAAATAACATTAAAGCTTTGTGAAAGCAGATAGAGGTGGACAGAGATGTCTGGATCTGTTCAGGGCAACACTGGCCTCACAGCAAGAGGGTCGCCGGTTCGACTCCGGCCTGCGACTCTTCTGTGTATGTCTCAATTCAATTCTCTTTAAAAATACCCGGACATACTTGAGATCAGGGGCAAACAACTATGAGATCTCCTCAGTTTATCCCACTTCTCAAGGATTGCTCAAATGGTTTTTTCAACTCATCCTCTTTTGTCTTGGTGATGTCTTTGTCTCTTTTTAGCTTATCTCTTGCTCCTCAGGGTCCTTTAGGAGAAGTAATTCAGGAACAAATGATCACACAATGACACGAATATGAGAAGCTCAAACTGACTGAGCAACACATGAGCAACTCAGGCTTCCTCCCACAGTCCCACGGTCCAAAAACATGCAGCTTGCGTTAAATTTGTGACTCTAAATTGCCCGTAGGTGTGTATGAGAGTATGAGAGAATGGTCTCCATGTGTCTGCCCTGTGATAGTCCGGATAGTCCCCATCTATTGCCCAATGTCAGCAGGAAAAAAGGTTTATGAAATTAAAGCGGCAAATCTACGAGGAAAAAATGTGCAGATTTATGAGATTTAAAGTGGTGAATCTGCAAGAAAATTGTTGTTTTTTTCCCCACTTTTGTCTCGTAAATCTGCGACTTTTTTCGAGCAGATTTGCCACTTTAATCTAGTAAATTTGCAACTCCCCCCCGGGTTTGTATTTTTATTCATACTTGGCCTTAATATGCCGTCATAGTCAAGTTCTCCTCGTACAAGTCCATGTGGTTCTACGACCAAACAGAGAGACATGGGGACCATGTTGATGTTGATATCCACTGAAGTTACCAAATATAGTTCTTCGCCTGATAAAGGGTTAAACTTTGCTTGGCTGTCAATCACTACTACGTCAGCAAGATGGCGGCGGGTGCATTACAGGAGACGGTGAAATACGGACACATAGCTTGTTGTTGTTGACCAACATTAACGGTGTTGATGGGAGAACAGGCTGTAGAATTGCATGGTTTAGTCTTGCTCCTGGCAGGATGAACCAGACATAAACAGAACATACATTTATGTAAATACAGGAAGTGAAGTAGTTACATAAAAACATGATGCACAAAACGTGAGGCGAGGAAGTTCAGTGATGTTTAAAATCACATTGTTTACTTTTGTTTTCACATGAGACACAAACTCTGTCCTCCCCGGTGAAAGTCTGACGCCTGTTTTGGTGAACATAACCATTTTACACATTAACACAAGCAATTGTGATGTCTAAAATGTTTCACCTCACAAATCGTAGGATATAAAATCAAACAGTTTTTGTAGGAAATTGTGGTGTAAATGTACCACCCCTCTGAGTGAGAAGAGTGGATTAAAAACCAAGTCAAAGTTCCTTTTAATTCTCTACTTTTAACCTTAAAAGGACACAACCTATACCTGTTTATATTCAAGTTCCAATGCCTTTACTGTCTGACAATTCCCAGATATTAATGGTCATTATACTGGTTGGAACCAGTTTCTACCTGAAGACTCTGGCTGCTCTGAACAAAGGTTCATACTGAGTAATATAAAACTGTAGCAGAAAATACACTACAAAATCTTATGAACCCCTTCATGAGAATATGTTGTTCAGTTGCTATAGGCTCATGTTTTATTAGCGTAAATTGTAAGAAACCAAATAAAATATATTGTGAGTGAATAAGCAGATACATGTGGTGATTTGGCAGATACCTTCATTAAAAAAGTATCCTCAAAGTGTTGATAAAATCTAAATAGAGGGGTGTATTAAAATATTCTCTAAACTTAATTAGTTCTATACATAAAAAACACTATCTTGGGGTTGAACGCAGAGCACAGAGCGATGAAAGATGAAAATGTTTGTGCACTGAGGCTGCCATACCATAAAACAAGTACAGCTCCGGAAAATGAGTTTACCAATATCTTTTGTTCAACACACATATCCAATAGAGAGTATGATATAGCCGGCTGTAATCTGATTTGTCCTGTCTGTCAGGAAGGAACACATTCCTCACAGTGAGCTGTGAGAGGAACTGCTCTATTGCAGCAACATCTTGTAAAGCAAATCTCCCAGTGGTTGATTTCTCAGTGACAATTATTTGTTGTTGGAGTGATGTTTGTTGGCTGGCGGAGCAGATGTGGCCCCGGGGCGGTTCACAACTCTGACAGCGTTAGAAATGAAGTGTGATGGCAGTGGAATTATGGAAAGTCTGACACGGAAGAATTTTACACTCGGTGAGATAAATTAACGTCTTTGTTGTAGCATGTCGAGTTATCAGGTGCTGCTGTAGAACTTTACAGAGGCAGAAAGAAGATAAATAAGAGATAAGAAACAATAGGTGCTGCTGTTAGAGACATTTCTCTTCTCTTAATTTGTAAAATGTCGCCTGTAGGCAGCGGTGGAAAGCAGTGGCGCTTCTAAACCAGTTTTACTGTGGGGGCCAAGTTGGGGCCAGTGTTTAATCAGAGGGGCACATTAGCACATGAAAAAAATGACAAAGATGATATTTAAGCATTCAACATCTTTGAATGTCTTGAAAAAGACAGAAAATGACCAAAAAAGACAGAAAATGAGAAGACAGAATAACCAAAAAAAAACCCCACAGAAGACAGAAAAATGACAAAAAACGACACAAAATGACCAAAAAAAGACACAAAATAACTAAAATAGACACAAAATAACTAAAATAGACACAAAAAATACACAAAATGACACCAATGACAAAAAATACACAAAATGACCAAAAAAAGACAAAAAATGAGAAGACAGAATAACAAAAAAAAGCCCCACAGAAGACATAAAAATGACAAAAAAAAACACAAAATCACTAAAAAAGACACAACAGACACAAAGTTACCAAAAAAAGACAAAAAAGATACAAATGACCAAAAAAGACACAAAATGATAAGACAGAATAACAAAAAAAAACCCACAGAAGACATAAAAATGACGAAAAAAGACACAAAATAACTAAAACAGACACAACAACAGACACAAAATTACCACAAAAAAAACACACAAAAAAGACACAAATGACCAAAAAAGACACAAAATGACTTACAAAGACATGAAAAGGATTCAAAAACGGATAAAATATCCCTATAAGACTCCAGAGAGTTAAACTATTTTACAGTGTTCACATTCTGGGTTCCTTTTGTGTACAATGAGATATTGTTTGAACAAAAACAATATTGTTCATTGTTATAAATTGATAATTGAGCCCCTGGAGGCTCCTGTGTAGAACCACCACTGGTGGAAAGTAACTGAAGTAGATTTGAGTATTTTATTCATGTCACTTTCTACTCCTCTCTATTTCAGAGGGAAATATTGTGGTTTTTACTACGCTACTTTATTTAGTTACTTTTCAGAGGAAGATTTTACATTTTTAAAAAAGCGTAATAAGCTTATAAAATTGGTTCCCAAATGTTTCAACATGTGACCTAGAACAAAGTGTCGAGTTGGGCTATTTGCATATTTAAATAATGTAATGGACGCCATTACTTCACTGTCTTTTTTTTTTTTTTTTGTAATGAGCCACCGGGACCCCCAGTAATCATTTTTTTAATTTTATTTTTTTTAATTTGACAACCAGTACAAATAAAAAAATTAAATAAATCCTGCCAGTTCATGGAGAGTGCATGTACAATTCAGTTTACACAACAACTAAAATATAAACTTGAGGTAATAATTCAGAAATAGGACCAAACAAACCCAAACTGGAAGACAAGAAATTGTTCCAAATAAAGAAAAACTTGTTTAATGAAGCAGATATTACTAGACAATTTATTCACTTCGCAAAAAGTTGTTTCCTGCTATATTTATTTTGTTTCACACGTCTTTATTGATTTGGAACATACATATTTTAACACACAATAACATACTTTTACAATGGAATGTTTTTTATCTTTCAGAACAGCTTCCTCTTTTCCACCAACTCTTCAACTTTGTTAGATTAACAATCAATCAATCAATAAAAAAAAAGAATGGCTCCACACTGCAAAAAAAGAAAAGTTGGGTGAACTCAAAATTTCAAGGCAACAAACTTTGATAAAATTTTAAGTTGGACAATTAAACTAAATATTTTAAGTTTTGTTTTTGAGTTTGCTCAACTCTGAATTTCTCTTTTTTTCTTTTCTCTTTTTGAGTTAGCATTGATACGCTAATGGCTACTCTTGTAGCTGTAACAAGCAGCGCCGCTAGCATCAGTTAGCCGCTAGCATCAGTTAGCTGCTAGCTTTCGCTAATGACCGAATTTCCCAACAAAGAAATAAGAGTTATCAGAACTATTGTCCCTTGTTGTGAACCCCAACTTAAAGATATAAGTAACAAAAACTCACCAACTTGTTTTTGAGCAGACAACTGGCTTCCTTTGTTGCGCTAACTTACATTATTGCCCTACATGTCAATAATTTATATTTCCAAGTTTTACCAAATTAAATCACTGTTTTAGGCCAAAAAATACAAGTTGGCTTTTTTGCAGTGCAGCCTCTCTCAGCCTTGAGGTAAATGACAGAAAACTAAGGAACTTTTTCCATTTTTTTATTCATACTTTACTTCAGAAAGCCTTTGATTCACTTTCAGTGTCTAATCTTCATTTTCTGACCTCGCAGTAGTGTTATTATCAATATTTCAGCTGCTCCATTACATTTCACAACAGCAGCTGTCCTGCTTAATCCCTCCATCCCCCGTAAAAACACAACTGGTTGTCATCATTTAGAATCAAACCAAAGAAAACATGTTGCTACAGCACCAGATTGGGTTTTACAGATATCTTTGCCATCCAATGCTTCACCAACTTAAGCCACAAATCTCTTCAAAGTCAGCTCGCTGCAGGTAGGAGGAATTCACCTCATCATGAGCCCACTTGCAGATAAATGCGGAGGCTGCATAGGTAATGATCTGTCATGTTTTTGTCTAGGTGCGAGCTCTCGGCTTTGGTGTCCTCATCAAAGACTTATCTTCCAGGCATTTGGGGAAGTTCCATCTTAAAAAGGCTCTCTGCTCTTAGATTCTTATATTCCCATGCTTAGCATCAGCACATTATCCACAATTTGTCACACTGCTTAAGGACCCAGTTGGATTTATAATTCTATGTTCTGGGACTTTTGTGCAGCTGAATTCTTTCTCATTGCTAATTTTATAATATCGCTGCATCTGTCTGCATCATTTGCACCTTGGATGGTACATAGTTCTGCTGATGCACTCTTTTTATTGCCCTCGCAGCACTGCACTCTATATTAAAGCCATCTACAGTTATGGCCCAGATGTTAGGTGTATGCACTAGAAAAAAATGTAAATGTTTCTATTTAAATACAATCATATAAGCTTGTATCTGGAGTCGTTATCTGCAAAAAAACTACCACGGTGGCTGTGCATTTAATTACCTTCAGCACATGAAAAGCACGATGCGTGCAGTTTATTATCATTTCAGAAGAGTTGGAATAGAATATTTTCTCTATCTGCAGCAGCTAAGAAATAACTCTCTCCTGTTGCATCACTGAGATGAACTGTTATTTTGTAACTTTTAAAGCGATACACGTAGGTTTACAACAATTATATGCCCCTGCGTTACATAAATGATTACATATAATTACTTTTATCCAACAAATGAACCAAACAAATTACTCTTTAATAGTGTTCAACCTCTTTGATCTCTAATTATAAGGATTACTTTGTTAAAATGATATGCACTTGATGCATAACAAATGCAAAGAGAAATGTTTATCCGTCTTGATAAACTGTGTAATTACCCAATTATGCAATAAGCGGAATTACACTAATGATACTAACGATGTGTTGGTCACTTGTAAATTATTTAAATAAAGGACGGCACACTCGTGTGTGTGTGTGTGTGGTTTCAAATCGGCCACCGGAACAGATGTTCTTCTTCCACTGTGTCAAATTTGCAGAGCGAAGTCGGGTGGTGCCGTCCACTGAGAGCAGAATATCTGAAAATGTAGAAAAGGAGACAAGTGTGAACTTTCATGTTATAGTCTTAAATAATTCCCTTTGATGGAGATGGAGCATAACAAACTGGCTTAGGTCTTTACATAGCCTCGTGTTTTCTTTTGTTCTTCAAAGTCCTGATCCGAATGAGAAGTGAAACAAAGTAAGTGAGTTAAACTGTAAAACAATGAAGCGAGGAGAGTCGTGTATGTTTTTAAAGACGCTCAATTTTCTAACTGTGAACTGAGAGTTTTCTCTTGTGTTTGACTTTGAAGAGCTCCGACCTTCAAAGAAATATGTGTTCCAAAATGATCATCTGATAAACACAAAATAACTTCTAGCATCTTTTTATGCCTTTAAGTGTGTAAATAAACTCTCATATTTAAAAGCATGAATATCAGGAAATTAGACCAAAGAAATGGCAGAGGCAAGCAATCTACAGAAAGTACTAAGGTCATACTTTTTTATTTTTTTATTTACAAAACTATTCAACAGGCAAACACACATTGCATGTCACGTACCCGACAACTACAATACTATATAATACCAATATTATTTTATTTTTTAAAAACAATGGTGCTAAATTTACAGTTCATTTGAAATTTGTTGTATTTACAAAGTATGATTGGGTATGATAAAACTGACTAAATTTGGATCCGTATACACTACCGGTCAAAAGTTTTAGAACACCCCAATTTTTCCAGTTTTTTATTGAAATTCAAGCAGTTCAAGTCAAATGAACAGCTTGAAAGGGTCCAAAGGTAAGTGGTGAACTGCCAGAGGTAAATAAAAAAAGGTAAGCTTAACCAAAACTGAAAAATAATGTACATTTCAGAATTATACAAGTAGGCCTTTTTCAGGGAACAAGAAATGGGTTAACAACTTAACTCTATGGAGTCTTGGGCTATTTTGTCCATTTTTTAATTCTTTTCATGTCTTTGTAAGTCATTTTGTGTCTTTTTTAAGTCATTTTGTGTCTTTTTTTGGTCATTTTGTGTCTTTTTTTAGTCATTTTGTGTCTTTTTTTGGTCATTTTGTGTCTTTTTTTAGTCATTTTGTGTCTTTTTTGGTAATTTTGTTTCTTTTTTTAGTCATTTTGTGTCTTTTGGTGTCTTTTTTTTTGTCATTTTGTGCCTTTTTTTGGTCATTTTGTGTCTTTTTTTTAGTCCTTTAGTCCAACATAAAATGTGATTTTGAATCTTTTTTTTACTTTCAAAACACTATCATGCTCAATAAAGAATTTTAAATGTTGCAAATGTGCATTAATTTACACAAGAGTACACTGAGACATTAAACTGCATCATTTTCAATTAAATTCTGGAAAAGTTGGTGTGTTCTAAAACTTTTGACCAGTAGTGTATGTATATATATATATATATATATATATATATATATATATAGTTAGTAGTGGTAGCATTATAGCAGACTTTAGTAAATAAATCTGGAAAAAAAAACACACACACGTAAATACTGTATACACAAATTAAAAAAAATATATATATATTTTTAAATAGATTTAATACTAAACCAAAAACAAAACATTATTGTGCACAGACAGAGTGAAAACACAGCTTCAAATCCCCTATAATATACTCAGAATATATTTATATATATTTAGAGAAAACAATATATAAAAGATCAAAATGAATAATGCGATGAATGAAAGTGAAATACATGCATAAGTTCTAAAATATAGTATAAAATCTCAGTGGATAACTGGTGTATTGGCAGCTCCAGTGGACAGCGAGAAGTAAGTTTTAAAAAAGTGAAGTTCAGTGTAGTGTGAAATCCACAAAGCACATGTTTACCAAGCCAGCTGGTCTGTGATGGCTTTTTACCAGAGAATACCGCGGGGAGGAGAGGTGGGAAAGATTTAATTGGCAAGTCAAACTTTCTCAGGAGTGAACATGAATTAAACTTTTTACATTTTTGAGTTGTTACTTCATGTCCAATACCAGAATTTAATTTGAGTAAACACGGAGAGCCTGGAGACGTCAGGGGACGCTCTCCTCCAGAGGAACATCACTTCATGTGCTGAGAAGAAAAGTTCAATTTTATTTATATATAAAAAAGCTTCAAGGTAAACTGCAGAAGCAGGCTTGACTGTGTAACAAAATTATCCTTGCTTTCTCTCGCTGCGAGAGAAGCTGGCACAAGCATCTTTTTTTTATTTTCCCATAAAAGTTATTGTCTAACCATAAATTAAGTGCCATATGTGTAAACACGATACAAATGGAGAATAAAGTGGTAAAAGTGAATTCAGCTCCCTCAGCAGGATGGAAGGAAGCGTCTGCTGCGTTTTCTTAGCTCAGGTTCAGGTGGTGCAGTACATTTACTCAAGTAATAATAAAAAAAATAATAATACATTTCATTTGTAATGCACTTTACATTACAGGAAACCTCAAAGTGCTACAGGTTAAAAGCATAACAGTCTAATTATAAAAAGGATAAAAAAGGAAAAAAAAAAAACAGCTAAAAACAGAAAACATACATACATAATCTAAAAACCATCTAGATGACACAAAATGACCAAAAAAAGACACAAATTATTTAAAAAAGACACAATTTCCAAAGAAAGACACAGAATTACCAAAAAGACACAGAATTACCAAAAAAGACACAAAATTACCAAAAAAAGACACAGAATTACTAAAAAGACACACAATTACCAAAAAAAGACAAAATGACCAAAAAGGACACAAAATGACAAAAAAAAGACACAAAATGACCAAAAAAGACACAAAATTATTAAAAAAGACACAAAATTACCAAAATAGACACAAAATTACCAAAAAAGGACACAAAATTACCAAAAAAAGACACAAAATTACCAAAAAAAGACATACAATTACTAACTAACTAACAACAATGACTTATTTTAAAATCGCCCAAAGGTTTTACAGGCATTTTTTCCAGGCGTTTTAGGCCTAAATGGGTTAATAAAAGGGATCTGAATCCTTCCTCCAGCACTGGTTCAGCAGAGAGAGCGTGATAAATCCAACAAAGGATTACATTCTGAAATCATCTGGTAATCAGGGCTCAATCACATGCAGAGACACACGATGAATCCGTGAATGTGACCCTTCCAGTGTGAAAGACAGTCTTACGGGTTTAATTCAGCAATCACCACCACCCAGCTCGGCTACCTGATTGGCTCTATTTTTGCCTGTGCTCGTGTAAAAATCAACCGTTTGCTGGAGGAGGAGATTACATGCACTTCTGCTATCATTCAAGACAAGAAATCCCATTATTCCCCCGGTTCACCAGCGGCCGGAGAGAGTGATTAAAGCCACCTCTGATTGCTTGTAAACACTCTGTCATCAGTTCATAGAGAGCCGGCCCTGTTGACTCTTTACTTATGATGGCCACAGGCATTAGCCAATCAAAGGCGGCTTTTATTGGCTGTTGCTAGGATACAGAAACTTTCCATATGTGAATCACCCTGGACATGATGAGATTTGTGCAGGCTTGACACTTGAATGCATTGCATCATTCCACACACTATGCACTTCAAAAATACTTGGGATGCACAAGAGTGGGAAATCTAATGAGAAAAGTTGAACAGACAGGCGGAGGGAGCGCAGACGGCAGCTTGGAAGGAGATTGGATGCCTGCAGGAGGGCTGATATTGAATGCTCTCACATACACTGTTGATGAGAAACGACATGTTTTCTCTGGTCAACAGCGACTCATATTGTGGAGGTAATCTCCCTTTTTCATGTCTCTGCTGGGATGTTTTACCATCAAAGCCCTGCAGCTGACAGAAAAATCTCTTTAACAAGCGCGACGTCCATCATTAGCCTAAATCAGAGTTCTTAAAATATTCCTACAGTTTGGGTAAACAGACTTTCATTTCCTCAATGCAGCAAGAAACATATTTCCATTGTAACATGAGACTTTTCCAGAACTTTGAAATCATCACCAAAAAAAAGACACAAAATGACCAAAAAGGACACAGAATTACCAAAAAAAGACACAAATTATTTATTAAAAAAAACACATAATTACCCAAAAAAGACACAAAATTACCAAAAAGACACAGAATTGCCAAAAAGACACAAAATTACCAAAAAGGACACAAAATGACCAAAAAAGACACAAAATTACCAAAAAAGACACAAAATTACCAAAAAAAGACAGTATTACCAAAAAAGACACAAAATTACCAAAAAGGACACAAAATGACCAAAAAAAGACACAAAATTACCAAAAAAGACACAGAATTACCAAAAAAGACACAGAATTACCAAAAAAAAGACACAAAATTACCAAAAAAGACAGAATTACCAAAAAAAGACACAGAATTACCAAAAAAGACACACAATTTCCAAAAAAGGACACAGAATTACCAAAAAAGACACAGAATTACCAAAAAAGGACACAGAATTACCAAAAAAGGACACAAAATTACAAAAAAAGGACACAAAATTACCAAAAAAGGACACAGAATTACCAAAAAAAGACACAAAATTACCAAAAAGACACAGAATTACCAAAAAAGGACACAAAATTACCAAAAAGACACAGAATTACCAAAAAAGGACACAGAATTACCAAAAAAGGACACAAAATGACCAAAAAGACACAGAATTACCAAAAAAGGACACAAAATTACCAAAAAAGACACATAATTACCAAAAAGGACACAAAATTACCAAAAAAGACACAGAATTACCAAAAAGGACACAAAATTACCAAAAAAAGACACAGAATTACCAAAAAAGACACACAATTTCCAAAAAAGGACACAGAATTACCAAAAAAGACACAGAATTACCAAAAAAGGACACAGAATTACCAAAAAGGACACAAAATTACAAAAAAGGACACAAAATTACCAAAAAAGACACAGAATTACCAAAAAAGGACACAAAATTACCAAAAAAAGGACACAAAATTACCAAAAAAGACACAGAATTACCAAAAAAAGACGCCCAAATCGCCCGAAGGTTTTGCAGGCATTTTTTTACTTGGGATGCACAAGAGTGGGAAATCTAATGAGAAAAGTTGAACAGACAGGCGGAGGGAGCGCAGACGGCAGCTTGGAAGGAGATTGGATGCCTGCAGGAGGGCTGATATTGAATGCTCTCACATACACTGTTGATGAGAAACGACATGTTTTCTCTGGTCAACAGCAACTCATATTGTGGAGGTAATCTCCCTTTTTCATGTCTCTGCTGGGATGTTTTACCATCAAAGCCCCGCAGCTGACAGAAAAATCTCTTTAACAAGCGCGACGTCCATCATTAGCCTAAATCAGAGTTCTTAAAATATTCCTACAGTTTGGGTAAACAGACTTTCATTTCCTCAATGCAGCAAGAAACACATTTCCATTGTAACATGAGACTTTTCCAGAACTTTGAAATCATCACCAAAAAAAGACACAAAATGACCAAAAAGGACACAGAATTACCCAAAAAAGACACAAAATTACCAAAAAAAGACACAAAATTACCAAAAAAGACACAAAATTACAAAAAAAGACAGTATTACCAAAAAAGACACAAAATTACCAAAAAGGACACAAAATTACCAAAAAAAGACACAAAATTACCAAAAAAGACACAGAATTACCAAAAAAGACACAGAATTACCAAAAAAAGACACAAAATTACCAAAAAAGACAGAATTACCAAAAAAAGACACAGAATTACCAAAAAAGGACACACAATTTCCAAAAAAAAGACACAAAATGACCAAAAAGGACACAGAATTACCAAAAAAAGACACAAATTATTTATAAAAAAAAACACAGAATTACCCAAAAAAGACACAAAATTACCAAAAAGGACACAAAATTACCAAAAAAGACACAAAATTACCAAAAAGGACACAAAATTACCAAAAAAAGACAGACACAAAATTACCAAAAAAGACACAGAATTACCAAACAAGACACAAAATTACCAAAAAAGGACACAGAATTACCAAAAAAGACCCAAAATTACCAAAAAAGACACAGAATTACCAAAAAAGGACACAGAATTACCAAAAAAGGACACAAAATTACAAAAAAAGGACACAAAATTACCAAAAAAGACACAGAATTACCAAAAAAAGACACAAAATTACCAAAAAAGACAGAATTACCAAAAAAAGACACAGAAATACCAAAAAAGACACAGAATTACCAAAAAAGGACACAAAATTACAAAAAAAAGACACAAAATTACCAAAAAAGACACAGAATTACCAAAAAAGGACACAAAATTACCAAAATAAGACACAAAATTACCAAAATAAGACACAAAATTACCAAAAAAGGACACAAAATTACCAAAAAATGAGATTTTCTCTGGTCAACAGCAACTCATATTGTGGAGGTAATCTCCCTTTTTCATGTCTCTGCTGGGATGTTTTACCATCAAAGCCCTGCAGCTGACAGAAAAATCTCTTTAACAAGCGCGATGTCCATCATTAGCCTAAATCAGAGTTCTTAAAATATTCCTACAGTTTGGGTAAACAGACTTTCATTTCCTCAATGCAGCAAGAAACACATTTCCATTCACGTCATGCTGGAATTATTATGAATAATATTCTTACATTCGTCTTCTATGTTTGTGTACTTTGTGTCTTGTTTTATGAAGGGATCATCTCATCCTTAAGTTTGGACAAAGACAGGATGTAAGTTTATTTTAACATTAGTAGAGGAAAACCTGAAAAATAGATAAGCCACAAGATTTGCTGTCTGAACCAGAAAATAAGTGCAATAAAGTTTCTACAAACTGAACCTGCTGCTGTCGTTCTTCATTCCCTTTACAGCAAAAAGTTGAAATATTTATCCCACGAGTCAGTGAAGAAACACCATAAAAAACTAAATGGGGTATAAACATATAAAATACAATACACACAACACATCAGTTTCTTTGAACATTTTGCATGTTATCACAACCAATTTTTGATTTTTGTGTTTCACTTCATGCCGCAACAATATTGAGCCTCTGGAATTAAAGATTTTGCCAGCGTGATCAAATCAGATGACTAATTCATGGTGTCATAATATAAAAATTAAAGTTCTGAAAAAATTTAGCCCTGCCATCAACTAGAATCAAAACTAGATTTTATCCTCATTTTACCTCTTGTATGTTATATTTGCAACCTGTGTTCACATTTGACATTTCATTTATGAATGAATTCATTAAATTTCAATTGACATTTAACATTTAAAATGCTTCATGGTTGTGGTTTATATAGGCAGTACAAAAAAGTCAAAAACAGCCAAAATATCTCAAGACTCCACAGGGTTGGATAATATCTGACACTCAGACCAAGGTGATAGGGTATTAAAAACAATAAAAAAGTATTTTGTCTTTTTTTTTCGAAGTTGTGTTATTTGATTGAGTAGATCTTTTAACATTACGTCATCAGAAACTCAAAAAAAGGTCAAAAGAACTTGTTGTCTTCCTTAAAAATAAGCTCATGTATGGCACTCCCCAAATTTAACCCTTTATCGGGCGAAGAACCATATTTGGTAACTTCAGCGGATATCCAAAATAAAAAAAATACAAATATTTCGAGAAAAAAGTTGCAAATTTACTAGATTAAAGTGTCAGATCTACAAGAAAAAAAGTTGCAGATTTAAGAGATTTAAAGTGGCAAATCTGTGTGGAAAAAAAGTCACAGATTTACGAGAAAAAAGCAACTTTTTTCACATTTATACATTCTGGCAGTATGTAATATCCTCCAATGTTCTCTAGGGTTGAAATTTGGATTTTGCAAGTATTTCAATGAGTGTCCAATTAAGGGTTAAAATGAACTTAGCTATCAAACTGTGCAATTAAGAAGACAAAAAAACTGACAATCCTAGTTGTAACAGGTGAAAAAGATGAATTGGATCTCTGGTTGGTGGACAGAATCCAGTACAATCCTGATGGCAAAAAGATGAAAAAAAATTCAGTGTTCAGAGTGTATATTTACTGAAGTAAATCAATTTGAACATTAAATCTATTTTCGTGGTGCTGTATTCAATTGACTGTAGGTCAAAATAGATTTACAAATCAGTTTTTATTAACATTTTTTCACAGTTTAACAACTTCTTGGGAATCAGGGTTGTACTAAGGTTTTCTTTTCAACAAAAAGAAAGCGTTGGGTTGTGTAACTCAGTAGTTCTCAACCTTTTTGAGTCACGACCCCCAATTTAACATGCATGTTGTCCGCGACCCCCGCTCACTGAACACAATCTCACACGCTCAGTTCAGATCACCCAGAAAAGACACAAAATGACCAAAAAAACCCACAAAATGACTAAAAAAGACACGAAATGACCAGAAAAGACACAAAATGACTAAAAAGACCAAAAATGACCAAAAAAAGAAACAAAATAACCCAAAAAAGAAAAACAATGACCAAAAAAAAGACACAAAATGACAAAAACAATACACAAAATGACTAAAAAGAACACAAAAAGAACACAAAATGACCACAAAATGATCAAAAAAGCCACAAAATGACCAGAAAGGACACAAAATTAACAAAAAAAGACATAAATTGACCCAAAAAAGAAACAAAATGACCAGAAAAGACACAAAATGACCAGAAAAGACACAAATGACCAAAAAAAGAAACAAAATAACCCAAAAAAGAAAAACAATTACCAAAAAAAGACACAAAATGACAAAAACAATACTCAAAATGACCAGAAAAGACACAAAATGACAAAAAAAGACACAAATGACCAAAAAAAGAAACAAAATAACCCAAAAAAGAAAAACAATTACCAAAAAAAGACACAAAATGACAAAAACAATACTCAAAATGACCAGAAAAGACACAAAATAACTAAAACCCCCACAAAATGACCAAAAAAAGACATTAAGTGACCAAAAAGACTAGAACACATTAACCCATTAACACAGAGCTGACTTCCAAAATGATTTGGCGACCCCCAGAAATCATCTCGCGACCCCAATTGGGGTCCCGACCCCAAGGTTGAGAACAGCTGGTGTAACTGAACATCTGTAAGAAAACTCTATGTGCTCCATACAATATATCCACATGGCAGAGCTGCAGGCTGGAGCTGTGGAGGCTGTAACTCTAATGAAGCAACCTGCTGAGAACCAGGTAACGTTACATCTTCCAGACTGGGATTAGCGTACATTCGGGAATATTAATGGCTCATTAAGCATTAATAGATCTCTCAGATCAGTCTTTACTCCGTACCAGTCGGAGGAGTAATAGGAACTGATGTTCAGTCACACAGAAGGAACAGACGTCTGCTGCTGCAGAGCAAACAGTGATTACCAGGTAGTCCCATCAAATGCAAACAAACCACAGAAGATAAACCCATGTTGAGTTGTCAAAACATGTAAAATATCACCATGGGCCTGGGGGGGAAGGGTGGGCGCAAAAAAAGCATTAGCAATGGTGTAATTGGCTGTAAATGGTCCAAAACACTTAATGATGTGGGAGTGGAATGCATGCTGGCACATATGATAATCCCCTTGTAATGAGAATTCACTAGATATCTCTGGCTTTGTTCATGCCCCAGCATCTCTGAGAGAGCTTAGCCACCAGAACAGTAACAATAAGCCGGAAAGTAGGAGATGGCATTGAATGCAAGAGAGAGAAAAGTGAAAATTACACACAAAATCAAATCATTTGCTTAATAAGAGAGAAAAAAAGTGATATTAGAGAGGCTTTAAAATGACATGCTCATTATTTTCTCTGCTTTTGGATGATGAAATCAAGTCGTTGTGATGGTTAACACTGTCGAGGGCACACTTTAAGTGGCGAGAGAGCGAGAGGAAATCAGCTCTGAGCTATTTTAGTTGTTAGAGATTAGGATGCAGACAAACTAAGCCTCACAAATCCTGAGCCCAAGGTGCCACAGGAACAAAATGAAGAATGAGGAGCGCGGATAAACATGTCACACAAAACCCGAATATTAAGAGTCAGACTTTTCATCCAAGATCTAATTCACGGCGGCTTAGAAAGAAAAGTTGTCATCACTACTCAGTGGTGGAATAAACGTATGGAAATATTCTTCTGTACACTTAAAGGCCCTGCATTCAAATTCATATATAAATCAAAGTACAGAAGTATTACCAGCATAATGTATCTTAAAGTAACAAAAGTTATAGTGTTAGGTTACTGGCATTGTTAATGCTTATGCATGAATGCATGAGGAAAAGAAAAAAAAAGTTCTGCTACATCATTTTGAATTCAATTTTGGGGTTTTTTGGGACTATTTGCTTGTTTTATGGTATACTGGACCATTTTACCTTGCTACACCCTAAAATTAAATTCAGCTGTTAAATAACTTTTTGCTGAACCACCAACAACTTCTGGACAGTTTCTCTTTCCTGTTTTATTTTGTGTTGAGTCCTACGTGACGTGCCCTCTAAACGGTCTAGTTTGTTTAGGTTTAGGCACCAAAATTGCTTAGTTGCATTGAGGCAGCACAAAAACTATTGTCTTTGTTAGGTTTAGGAAAAATGGTGGTTTGGATGACCATAAGTATGCTCCACTTGATATCTCGTATTGTAAACTGGGTAGGTCTTGGAGTAAAACAGGTGTGTTGTGTAACCTGCTGTTAAAGCCTCCTCCTCGTTTCAGGTCTTTTCACTTCCTGGCCTTCGTAGTTCTAGTTCTAGTTCTTCTTCTACTTCTAGTTCTTCTACTTCTAGTTCTAGTTCTTCTTCTACTTCTTCTTCTAGTTCTTCTTCTACTTCTACTTCTAGTTCTAGTTCTTCTTCTACTTCTAGTTCTAGTTCTAGTTCTTCTTCTACTTCTAGTTCTAGTTCTTCTTCTACTTCTAGTTCTACTTCTAGTTCTACTTCTAGTTCTAGTTCTTCTTCTACTTCTAGTTCTTCTAGTTCTTCTTCTTCTACTACTTCTAGTTCTAGTTCTTCTTCTACTTCTAGTTCTTCTTCTACTTCTAGTTCTACTTCTAGTTCTAGTTCTTCTTCTACTTCTAGTTCTTCTATTTCTAGTTCTTCTTCTACTTCTAGTTCTTCTTCTTCTACTTCTAGTTCTAGTTCTTCTTCTACTTCTAGTTCTTCTTGTACTTCTAGTTCTTCTTCTACTTCTAGTTCTTCTTCTACTTCTAGTTCTAGTTCTTCTTCTACTTCTAGTTCTTCTTCTTCTACTTCTAGTTCTAGTTCTTCTTCTACTTCTAGTTCTACTTCTACTTCTAGTTCTTCTTCTACTTCTAGTTCTTCTTCTACTTCTAGTTCTTCTTCTTCTAGTTCTTCTTCTTCTACTACTTCTAGTTCTTCTTCTACTTCTAGTTCTTCTTCTTCTAGTTCTTCTTCTACTTCTAGTTCTTCTTCTACTTCTAGTTCTAGTTCTTCTTCTACTTCTAGTTCTTCTTCTTCTTCTACTTCTAGTTCTTCTAGTTCTAGTTCTTCTTCTACTTCTTCTAGTTCTTCTTCTAGTTCTTCTTCTTCTTCTGAACTGGAGTGTGGAGCATTAGATTAGCCTTTGTGCACAATGGTCTCCCAACTACAGCTACACTATTCCTCCATTTCAATTTTTTTTTGAGAAGCACTGAAACCACATCCATGTCATGCACTGGTTTTGAAATGATAGTGCTGAATCGAGGACCTGTCCAACTATGCAATGATGCACAGCCCCACACTCTGAGCCTGTTGGATTTGTGATTGGAAGGAGTCTTACTTTGCCTCTGAGGGACCCACAACTCACAAGGACCTGTCCCATCAGAGGAACATCCTTGACTTTGAGAAAGTATCTTGTGTAGTAAAGTGGGGCCTCTTGGAATGAAACGGGCGTGTCATGCAGCATGCCAGGCTGCAGTTAAACCCTCCTCCTTGTTTCAGGTCTCTTCTCTTCCTGCCCTTGTGTGTTTTCCAGCCTGTGCTAATTACCCTCCCCACCCCTGATTGTGTTCACCTGTGTCTAATTATCCAGTCTCCCTTGTGTATTTAGTCTCTGAGCTCCCTTGTATCTGTGCCAGTTTGTCTTGTCTGTTTACAGTCAGAGTCCCAGCCTGTTTCCTTTTTGTCTCTTTGTGTTTTCACCCCTACTAGTTTAACCCTTTATCAGGCGAAGAACTTTATTTGGTAACTTCAGGTAATATTTTGAGAAAAAAGTTGCAAATTTACTAGATTAAAGTGGCAAATCTAGAAGAAAAAAAAGTTGCAGATTTAAGAGATTTCAAGTGGCAAACCTGCGCGAAAAAAGTAGCAGATTTACGAGAAAAAAGTGGGAAAAAAGCAACTTTTTTCTCCCAGATTCACCACTTTAACCCTTAATAGGACACTCATTGAAATACTTGCAAATTCCAAATTTCAACCCTAGAGAATATTGGAGGATATTACATACAGCCAGAATGTGTAAAAAAAAAAAACATAAGAAAATTATATTTTGAGAAAAAAGTTTACGAGATTAAAGTGGCAAATCTACAAGAAAAAATGTGCAGATTTATGAGATTTAAAGTGGTGAATCTGGGAGAAAAAAGTTTCTTTTTCCCACTTTTTTCTCGTAAATCTGCTACTTTTTTCGCACAGATTTGCCACTTTAAATCTCTTAAATCTGTGACTTTTTTTTCTTGAAGATTTGCCACTTTAATCTAGTAAATTTACAACTTTTTTCTCGAAATATTACCTGAAGTTACCAAATATAGTTCTTCGTCTGATAAAGGGTTAAGTATTTTTCGACCTGTTTATGTCTTGTGTTGTTTGTCCCTCTGCCAGTCTTATTATTGTCAAATATATTGAGTGGCAGGTAAAGACTTTTAAACTTTCTCTTCTATATGTCCCATTCTCGTGATCACTCTATCTAATCACACTATCTATAGATCAGCTATTCTCAACCTTGGGGTCGGGACCCCAATTGGGGTCGCGGGATGATTTCTGGGGGTCGCCAAATCATTTTAGAAGTCAGCTCTTTCTCCACTGTGTTAAAGTGTTCATGTGTTTTAGTCTTTTTGGTCATTTTGTGTCTTTTTTTGGTCATTTTGCATCTTTTTTTGGTCATTTTCTGGTCAATTTGTGTGTTTTTTGGTAATTTTGTTTCCTTTTTTTGGTCATTTTGTGTCTTTCTTTTAGTCATTTTGTGTCTTTTTTGACAATTTTATTTCTTTTTTGTGTCATTTTGTGTCTTTTTTGGCAATTTTATTTCTTTTTTGTGTCATTTTGTGTCTTTTTTGGTAATTTTGTATCTTTTCTGGTCATTTTGTTTCCTTTTTTTGGTAATTTTGTGTCTTTTTTTGGTCATTTTCTGGTCAATTTGTGTCTTTTTTGGTAATTTTGTTTCCTTTTTTTGGTCATTTTGTGTCTTTTTTGGTCATTTTGTGTCTTTTCTGGACATTTTGTGTCTTGTCTGGTCATTTTGTTTCTTTTTTGGGCGATCTGAACTGTGTGTGTGAGATTCTGTTCAGTGAGCGGGGGTCGCTGACAACATGCATGTTAAATTGGGGGTCGCGACTCAAAAAGGTTGAGAACTACTGCTATAGAACACCTATTTTCAGGCTTTTCACCCGTTACAACTGTACATTTAGTTTCACTTCCAGCAGAATTTTATGGATGCTTTAAAGTGTGAAATATATGAGACAGAGTAGGACAAATTTCCTTTTCAGTGAATATTTTCCTCCTTGAAGGACAACTCATGCAATTTTAAATTTCATCAAACCCATCTACATAATAGTCTTGTATTAATTTGAATTGAAATTTGAAGGGAATCCATTAAATAACTGCAGAAGAATAATGACAGCTGTAAAAGAGGATAACGGCTTCTGATAAATTCAGCAGATGGACAGAAATTAGTCACCAGGGTCTTTTTAAAACTTCTACAGTTTGAACTAAAATATGTGAGCTGCCAACACTGGGAGGTTAAAATTATATTTTTGTGCAATTAATAAAATGACACCAACCCAATGTCTTTCATGTGAAAAATGATGAGAAAAATGTATCCATCAAAGTCATATCTGGACTTTCTGATGCTTTCTGACCTAAATTTATGCACTAATAAAGCTCAACATTCATAACCAAAACACAAATACCTGCATCCTTGAAATTATGTAATGTAATAAATTAACAACAAAAAAATCCTATTTATTAGTATGTATCCATCTGCCCATCCACATGGGCACATTTTGTCATTTTGAGTCTTTTTTCTTTTTTTTTTGGTCATTGTGTTTCTTTTTTTAAAAGTAATTTATTTTTTGTCATTGTCATTGTGTCTTTGTTTGGTAATTTTGTGTCTTTTTTGTGTCATTTTGTGTCATTTTTAATAATTTTGTCTCTTTTTTGGAAATTCAGTGTATTTTTTGGTCATTTTGTGTCTTTTTTTGGTCATATTGTGACTTTTTAAAATACTTTTGTGTCTTTTTTTTCATAATTGTGTGTCTTTTTTTAGTAATTTTGTGTCTTTTTTTGGTCATTTTGTGTCATTCTGTGTCTTTTTTAAAATAATTTTGTGTCTTTTTTGGTAATTCTGTGTCTTTTTTTGGTCATTTTGTGTGTCTTTTTTTGGGTCATATTGTGTCTTTTAACCAATAAGAACCCATGGTGACACCCTTGTAACAAACACTTTAAATCTTCTATAATCTCCCATGTTCAGCTTTATGCTTCACATTAACTCATTAAATCCCTAAGCGACACATTGAGTATGTGTCGCTTAGGGATTTAACCACCCTGTTGTGGTGGTCATGTAACTTTGACAAGAAGTGATTTCAAAAAGCTTATTTTTTGCTATAGTTGCTATATACTTATAGTTTAAACCCATTTAACAATTCTAATCCGTTAATAAGGTGTCCTGTATTGCATTTAACTTGTTCTGACCATATTTCCTGAACAAATTAAAGTCACAATTTTGACATATGTTGTGGAGATGCAAAGAAAAAGGCAAATTTGTGTCTCTGTAAGCAGAAAATGTGTCTATTTTTTTTTTTAATTTTAAAATAAGAAATATCATAAACATAAATACCATAAACGCCCAATGTCACATCACAGATCTTTGACATTTAGTGGTAGATTTTTTTTAATTAAAAACATCATAAATGTGTTCTATGTGGTCCACTTGGTCTGTGGTATATCCCCCATAATTTTCCTTTAAGTATTACTGGGTCTGGGTTCTTATGGGTTAACTAATTTAGTTTTTTCTCTATCATTTTGTGTCTTTTTTTTATTTTTATTTTTAGTAATTTTGTCTCTTTTTTAGTCATTTTGTGTCTTTTGGTCATTTTGTGTCATTTTGGGTCTTTTAAAAAAAAATAATTTTGTGTCTTTTTTGGTAATTCTGTCTTTTTTTTGGTCATTTTGTTTCTTTTTTTAAAAGTAAATCATTTTTTGTCTGTCATATTGTGTCTTTGTTTGGTCATTTTGTGTCTTTTTTTTTTAGGTCATTTTGTGTCTTTTTTAAATAATTTTGTCTCTTTTTTGGAAATTCTGTGTATTTTTTGGTCATTTTGTGTCTTTTTTTGGGTCATGTGTCTTTTAAAAAAAAATAATTTTGGGTCTTTTTTCATAATTGTGTGTCTTTTTTTGGTCATTTTGTGTCTTTTTTAAAATAATTTTGTGTCCTTTTTGATAATTCTGTGTCTTCTTTTTGGTCATTTTGTTTCTTTTTTTTTTTAAGTAATTTATTTTTTGTCTGTCATATTGTGTCTTTTTTGGTCATTTTATGTCTTTTTTTTTTGTGGTCATATTGTGTCTTTTTTAAGTAATTTAGTTTTTTTTCTGTAATTTTGTGTCTTTTTTTAAGTAATTTAGTTTTTTTTCTGTAATTTTGTGTCTTTTTTTAAGTAATTTAGTTTTTTTTCTGTCATTTTGTGTCTTTTTTAAGTAATTTATTTTTTGTCTGTTATATTGTGTCTTTTTTGGTCATTTTATGTCTTTTTTTTGTGGTCATTATGTCTTTTTTAAGTAATTTAAGTTTTCTTTCCCGTCATTTTGCGTCTTTTTTTTTAATTTTTTTTTTAGTAGTTTTGTCTCTATTTTTGGTCATTGTGATCCTGCCTCCAGCGGCCCCATGGTAATTAGAGTTTGAGACCCCTGCTCTAAGTACACTTATTATTTTTCCAGTGACGCCGCACCAACACGTTGCCATGGTGAATATTCCCGCCTGTAGGGGGCCGCGAACAAACGTCAACAAACAGCACGTGTCGGCCTCCGGCTTGCCGTACTTGGCTCCGCCATTGTTTGACAGCTCCGGTTGCTAGTCAGAGGCTTTCCTGGTTACACACTCAACAAGAGCCACGCAAAGAAACATTCACGAGTGGGATGGATTTAACAGGACGCCTTTTAGCCACACAGACACCATGAAAGATGGCGGACCAAACATCCAGGTACTTTTAATGCTCCTTCTTTTCATTTCCTGTTTCACTTTCACGCGCTAACTTCCGACTAGGCAGTTAGCGTTAGCTTCAACTTTACAATGAGGCACATTGGAGTAAAAGTTGACGCTTTATTATATGTTTTAAACACAAAAAGCGCTTTTTTAAGTGTCTTCTGAAGCGCTATTTATCTGTGAATACTGTCTAACTATCTGACTGTATCCAAACACGTAATATAAAGTTACCTGACTTATCTGACTGGTGGTTTTATGTTAATTTATTAGTTTATAGCGTCTTTTTGAGCACCTGCAGTGATAAATACTCCTTGTAAACCTTTATTTTTCTCTTTCATTGCTACACACATATCGTCACCCTGTTAAAATAATCGCCCAACTCATTTTTTTCAAGTTTAGCAACACAAGAAAGACAAAAAACTTCACCAAAAGTGTAAAATATGCCATTTATTGATCATTTCACTCAAAAAGGATGTAACAAAGGATGGCTATTGGCATAATAATAATAATAATAATAACACTGTGTGTAAATTATGTAACTTAAGAGAAATAAATGACTTAGGCAATTTTTTTTGAACATGCCTTTGTGACTCAAGCAAGATATAGTAACACTTTATTTTGAAGGTGTCTACATAAGAGTGACACAAGCCTGTCAGAAACATGACATGACAAGTATCATGAGCATTAATGTTACTTCAAAGTGACATTAATGTTCATGACACATCCCATGTCATGTTTATGACACGCTCATGTCACTCTTATGTAGACACCTTCAAAATAAAGTGTTATCAATATTATTGTCAACAATAAAATGATGATAAACTGAACTTAAATCTGATCTTAAAGGGGTAAAATCACATGATCTGATCAACTGAGGATGGAGGAGATATTACCATAGGTGGCTATGAGGAGATGATTTAGGCAAATAACAATGGTAACGCTTTATATTAAGGTCCTTGTAATAACCATTAATTAACAAGTAATAAGGCCCTTGTAAGTCCTTACAAGTTGCTTATTAACATTATTGTGTTTATAAGCTTATATAAGTGTTAATAATGGCATTACAAACACCCATGACCCACCCATTATGTCTTTGCCATGCCTTTATTAATCTTATTTTGTTTGCTTATTGATATTAAAATATACTTTATTGCTCATCTATTATAAGTTAACTATAAGTTAACTATGGTTTTTGCAACTACCGGATCTAAAGCAAGAACAATGCCTTATTACTTGTTAATTAATGGTTATTAAGGACCTTATTATAATATATATAATATATATAATTTATAATCATTTCAGAGATTAAAATGTTTTAGATGCTTCCGAGAGGGAGACCCAGAATTTCTTTGTCCACACTGTAAAAAAAGATAAACAATAGCTGCTCAATAAAATTGAGGCAATAGATTGCAGGCAATATTATTAATTAAATCTAACTACGTTACAAGTTGAGTTAATAACAACTTAACAGGAAGTGCCTGTCAATTAAAAACGACAAATTCTATTGTGTTGGATTTATTCAAAACTCTCTTGATTTAGAATTACGTACACATAAAGATTATATTTAATGTGGTCAAAATAAGTAGATTCCATCTCAAACATTTTTATGTTAAAGTTACTTTAACAACTGCCTCAAAATCAAGAATGCATTTACATTTAATACATTTTATTAAATATATTAAGTAAAATTAAATGACTACAGAATAATTTATTACAGTGCAGCCTGTGTATGAAAATATAGTATGTATGTAATATATATGTATGTGCAATGTAGGGTTATACTGTGGAGGACAGAAGCTGCCAAAATCAACAATATGAACAATAAATGTACCAAAAATGAATATTTAAAATAAATGTAGCCATGTATTAATTGGTAAAATGTGACATGAACTGGTATATCTGTTTACATGTATTTATCTACGTATGTATTTAGTTATTTTATTATTATTATTAGTTTCCGCTTGTATTTATCCCCTTATTATTTTCCCAAACATATTTATTTATGCATTCATTTTCTTTATATTTATTTATTTGATTTTAGTCATGCCTATTTTTAAGACATTTGATTGTGTACTGATTTATTTATCAAGTAATTTATTTATGTTATTTTTTTATTTTACAGTTTCCGTCTTACGTATTATACAGGCTTTAATAATAAATGAATAAATGATGAGACAAAAACAATTATCAACATATTGCTTGGCTTGGCCTAACCGCTTTGGAAAAAATATTTAGTGGTGATGATGATGAACATTTTGCATCGTCATTATTTTTGGCATTGAAAGATATTTTAAAGAGATCATGAGTAATTTATTTATATTATTTTTTTATTTTACAGTTTCCGTCTTACATATTATACAGGCTTTAATAATAAATGAATAAATGATGAGACAAAAACAATTATCTGGGCAAAGGGAGGTAGTGTGGTTGACATATTGCTTGGCTTGGCCTAACCGCTTTGGAAAAAATATTTAGTGGTGATGATGATGAACATTTTGAAAGATATTTTAAAGAGATCATGGTGTATTGTTTAGCAATGATCTGTATCCAGGGCTGTAAATGTTTTTTTTTTTGTCCACCTGCCACTATAACTGGTGGATTCCAAAATATATCAGCCATTCATTAGATCAGCATTGTTTTCTTGGCTGTTAGTGGAGAACTCCAGCAGCCGCTTGCACATTTAACCACTTTTGTCTGTTGGCTGGTGCTAAAATACAACCCTGTCTGTTCCCAACATGATGATGACAAGATTATTTTTTTAAATTTGCAGAATAAAATTTGTAGGCTGGAACATGTCTGCAGCTCCACTTAATTCAGAATAGGATTTTGACACATATTTTTACCTTTAAGAACAACTATATTGCAATTTTGAAGACCAATTTAGGGTCATAATGCAATCAGCTGAGATAAGGCTATAATTTGGGCAATAAATGGACCACCATTCTTGTTGTATGTGGATTGGGTGAAAGTAGGTGAGCCACAATTTTGTTCTAATTCTAAACGCACTGATTGTCCCTCCAAAGTCTAGACGGATTTCAGAAAAAAGACCTTCTATAAGAAGTTAGGAGCATTTATGGGTACAAGTCAGGAACTGGCCTATATTTGGCCATATTTCAAGGGTGCTGAGTCCAAAAAAAAAAGGTTCCCAAATGAAATTTTGAGTTTTTTACCTTCTAATTTGTATATCAAATTGCCCATCTTGCACAGTCATTGGACCATTTCCCCTTAGTTTTTTTGTAAGTAGGCAATCAAGGTGAGGAAATGAAGTTTCTGGATCTGTAGTCCAGGGTCAGAGCAAGAATATAGTGGAGGCTCAGTGTCTTTTTTCTGTATATATATATATATATATATATGCAAAATACCGACTGGAACATTTAAAAGTGATATTGATTGAATATTTATGTCGGCCTTAAAAAATGACACAAATAATGCTTAATTTCACCTTAAAAGTTGGTATTTTGCATATATATATATATATATATATATATATATAGTTTGATATGCAAATGAGAAGGTCAAAAGCTCAAAATTTCGCTTGGGAACCATTTTTTTGGGATTCAGCACCCTTGAAATAAGTAAAGTAGGCCTGTTCCTGACTTGTACCCATAAATGCTCCTCACTTTCACTTTTTGGACAATTCCGTCTAGACTATTAGTTGCACTGTAGTGCTCAAGGCTACTGCTCTTACTAATCTACATGGTACAATTGCAGTAAAGAATTCTATGGGTTGTGAGTCACGTCCGCACTAACTACTCTTTAATTAGAGATAAAATTCTTGATTATCTTCTTAATAAGTAACTATTAGTCAACTAAACTTAAACAATAGTTGGGAAAGCCTTTCATGTTCCAAGAGCCCAATGTTTTGTCGATCCAACACCAAATCAAAATTGAGTTATTTTTAGCTGACACCATAGAATACACTACTGGTCAAAAGTTTTAGAACACACCAACTTTTCCAGAATTTAATTGAAAATGATGCAGTTTAATGTCTCCGTGTACTCTGAAATTAATGCACATTTGCAACATTTAAAATTCTTTATTGAGCATGATAGTGTTTTGAAAGTTAAAAAAAGGTTCAAAATCACATTTTATGTTGGAATAAAGGATTAAAAAAGACACAAAATGACCCAAAAAAGACACAAAATGACAAACAAAGACATCAAAAGACACAAAATGACCAAAAAAAGACACAAAATGACTTACAAAGACATGAAAATAATTAAAAAATGGACAAAATAGCCCAAGACTCCATAGAGTTAAGTTGTTAACCCATTTCTTGTTCCCTTAAAAAGGCCTACTTGTATAATTCTGAAATGTACATTTTTTTCAGTTTTGGTTAAGCTTACCTTTTTTTATTTACCTCTGGCAGTTCACCACTTACCTTTGTACCCTTTCAAGCTGTTCATTTGACTTGAACTGCTTGAATTTCAATAAAAAACTGGAAAAATTGGGGTGTTCTAAAACTTTTGACCGGTAGTGTATGTCAACATTAATATCTGTTTTTTAAAGTAATTTCCCCCCTGTTTTCTATTTTCTTCTTTCTCTCTGCACCATAAAGCAGTTTAATGAATTAGCTGATTAACTTAATTGAAAACAACTCTGCTAATTAATCATTTAACTCACCTTTATTCATATGGCACTTCCACGCTGATGATCCAACACTAATGTTTCATTACAGAGGTCAAACTGCAGAAAATACCTTGGGTTCAAATAATGGTCCTGTGCTGTTAAGGATTTTTTAGAAAACCAGGTTTTCTCTGT
This sequence comes from Centropristis striata, assembly GCF_030273125.1. NCBI lineage: Eukaryota > Metazoa > Chordata > Actinopteri > Perciformes > Serranidae > Centropristis > Centropristis striata. The sequence goes on along the minus strand of NC_081528.1, from coordinate 37,127,417 downwards.
GCAGTAAGACAGTTTTATGAGCGCTGCTTGAGTGATATGGAAATAATAAGAATCACCATTATGGTACTTATCTGAATGTTAGGATGACTAGCCCTTGATGAGGGCACGGAAGTGGCGAGCTCACCTTTAAAAATATGGAGGATCATTACTGAAGACACCTCTGCAAATACAGTCATTTCCAGAAAGGCTCATGATGAGGAGCATTTCTTTGGAGAGATTTGAAGGATTACTGAGTCATTAATGGTAACCTAATGCCAGTGATATATGGGGTGTCATACGGGTCTGAAGATCCGAGTCCAATAATGAGCTAAAGCATGTCTTCACTGCTATAATCCTAAATCTTGACTCCACATTTTGCGGAGAGAGACGCTGCTGATAGCAAAGGTTAATCCTCCTATTGATTAAAAATGGAAGATGCCATTTGTTCTGGCCCGCTCCGAGTCTTCGTCGTCAGAAATAAAACCACAATCTGGGCAGGAAAAGTGACGTTTGAGAGGTTTTAAATGTTTAAGCTAACCATCAAGGAGAAGCTGCAAAGCTGTGGGCCGATATAAACCATTTTAATTCAGTTATTTGTAATTTTATCTATTTCCTGGGATTTTGCGGCAAATTCTTAATGAATGGGCAGTGGATGTATAAGAATGTTATTTCTTAATCAAAGCTAAATATCAGGGGAGCATGCCATTTGCTCCTATATGCTGAAATAATTTGTTGATGAATTGATTTATTGATCAACAGAAATGTATTCAACATCCATTTCCATTACCTTTTAAGTAATTTTCCATGCAAAATGACCATAAAAGACACAAATTGACCCCAAAATGATCAAAAAGACACAAAATGACCAAAAAACACACAAAATGACAAAAAACAACCACACAAAATGACAAAAAAATACATTAAATGACCAAAAAGACTAAAACACATTAACACAGGAACACTTTAACACAGTGAAGACAGAGCTGACTTCCAAAATGATTTGGCGACCCCCAGAAATCATCTCGCGACCCCAATTGGGGTCCCGACCCCAAGGTTGAGAATAGCTGGTGTAAAGAATGCAAGAAGGTAAGATTATTTTGTTTAGTTAGTTAATATACGAGACACAAATTGACCACAAAATGACCAAAAAAAGACACAAAATGACTAAAAAAAGACACAAAATGACCAAAAAAGACACAAAATGACCAAAAAAAGACACAAAATGACTAAAAAAAGACACAAAATGACCAAAAAAGACACAAAATGACCAAAAAAGTCAAAAATGGACCACAAAATGAGTTTGAGAATAGCTGCGTTAGTTAATATACTTAACTTTTTTCTTTTTTTATAGCACAGACTAAATCGAGTGCAGCCACAGCTCCAAACAAGGATTTTTTAACTCTGAGACATTTTGGAGTTGAGTATTTCCTGGAGTCTCATTTCCATTATAGTGAATCTCTCCTTGTATTCTATTTATCATGTGAAGGATTAGGTTCAGTAGTTTACCTGCCTCCTTCTGCTTGGGCCTGATTTATTTAAGCAGTGTTGAGGACTGCTGGACCAAGATGTAATAGGGGTGTCAATATTCTTCATGTCAGCAGGTTGTGCTTCATTAATCTGTCTGATTGATCCAGCATCCATGTGGTTGCATGACCTTGCTTTGCACAAATAAGAACTGCACCCGATGCCAGTGATACCTGATCTACTGCTTTGTTGATGGATTTGTGCTTGACTTATTGGAGGCACAGGACAGAGACACATGGAGGATTCTACATGTGTAACAGAGAACCAGGACTATTGTTACGTCATGATGTCATTGTCCTCAGTTGCATTGGTTCAAGTCTGATCAACTGGGAACAATGGTTGGCTTTATTTTATAGATGACACTAGAGGGAATTAGAATAAAATTAGGGGATGATGGTCATATTGAATTAACAACAAAGGTAGCTGAAGTGGCAGTCGCTAATGTCCGCCACATTCTTTCCACATGAGATGCTCCGAAACAATCTGTTGGATCAGCATTGGCGCCATCAAATGAACAGATATTAAACAGATAATGTTGATCCGCGTAAATATTAGTGTTGCAGCTCGTAGCAACTAATGCCTTGATAAATTTAACTATTCATTCGGTCTTTAAAATGTAAGAAAGTGATGAAAATGGACATCACAGTTTCTGAAAAGCTTGCTTTTTTGTCTGCCAAACACTCAAACACTTGAAAACACATAATACGACCAAAAACAGACACAAAATGACCCAAAAAAGAAACAAAATAACCAAAAAAGACACAAAATGACTAAAAAAAAGACACAAAATGACCAAAAAAGTCTGAAATGGACCACAAAATGATCAAAAAAAGACACAAAAGGACCATAAAAGACACAAATTGAACACATGATCAAAAATACACAAAATGACCAAAACACACAAATGTAACTATTCATTCGGTCTGTAAAATGTAAGAAAGTGATGAAAATGGACATCTTTCTGAAAGTGTAAGCTTGCTTTTTTGTCTGCCAAACACTCAAATATATTCAATTAATATAAGATCAAGGAATGTAGAAATTCCAAACCATTCATTCACTCATGGTTTTTAATTAAATTTTTAGTGCCACTGCATCACTGATTCATAATAATGTGTTATTTATGACTAAATGCCAGGGATTGGATGGGTTTGATATCTTATTGATATTTTGAGAGAAAAAGACAAATCAGTCCACCCCTCAAACTCTCACTAAAGATAACATTTCTAACCTATTTTTAACAAAACATTTTATATAATAGATTATAGTATTCAACAAAGTTGTGTAATCATACACTGCAAAAAAGCCAACTTGTATTTTTTGGCCTAAAACAGTGATTTAAGTTGGTAAAACTTGGAAATATAAAAATTATTGACATTTAGGGCAATAATGTAAGTTAGCACAACAAAGGAAGCCAGTTGTCTGCTCAAAAACAAGTTGGTGAGTTGTTGTTACTTATATCTTTAAGTTGGGGTTCACAACAAGGGACAATAGTTCTGATAACTCTTATTTCTTTGTTGTGAAATGCGGGAAAGCGGTGAAATTCGGTCATTAGCGAAAGCTAGCGGCTAACTGACGCTAGCGGCTAACTGATGCTAGCGGCTAACTGATGCTAGTGGCTAACTGACTACAGTTGAGTTGACAAAAATCTGAATTTGGAGTTGAGCAAACTCAAAAACAAAACTTAAAATATTTTGTTCAATTGTCCAACTTAAAATTGTATCGAAGTTTGTTGCCTTGAAATTTTTGCCTTTTTTTGCAGTGTAGCAGTATAAAAGTTTTTTTAAATTTTTTTATAGTAAGTCACGCTCAATCATATCAATTCATAGAAAAAAGTGAATGTCCAACATCATCTGAGGCTTTTTTGCTACTCCATCTGGTTGTTTTTTTTACTGATTTTGAGTTTAATATATTTTGGAGACCATGAATCCTTTGATTCATGGTTAAATCTGTCCCCAGTTATAAAAGAAAGAGAGAACATGTGCAAAAGAAGCACCAGAGGTTAAAAAGCCCAACGAGCTGGATGACAGAGAAGAAATTAAAGACAGACAGGAGTTTTATTTTCTTTCGGAAAATTTAACAAGTTACATCATGAATGACTTTCTGAATCTTCTTTCATAGCGAGGCCTTTCAACTTCCATTTAAAAGATAATTTATTTGTTACAATATGCGACTGTTGTAAACTGCTCTAGCAATCATGGTCTTATTAAAAGCGCATTTGTCTGCACTGCACTTCAGATCTGTCAGTTCAGTTAGATTAGGATGTTGGCTAAGGTGACCCTGTCTGCTAGCAACTAAAGCTTCAATAAAACTGCAATAACCTTAAGTTTGAAGTCAAAAGCATGCCCTGTATTCAAATTTAGATGAGTTTTTCACTCTTAAATGAAGGTGGCCCGTTCATAATATGATCTAGTGCTGTCAAAAGATATTAACAGTAGTGGCTTTGTGCTGTGCTTCAGTATATGTAGGACACAAATCATCTTCTGTGCTTGTGATTAAGAGTCAATCAGTGACAGCTCTCTATTTTTATCGGAAAAACACTTTATTATATTATATATACTTAGGTTTGGGGAAAAAAGCAAGATATATACAACCCCATTTACAAAATGTTGGGCTTTGTAAAAATATGAATTAAATTCAGAAGTGTATATTTTCCAAAACAAAAGTTTGAACATGAAATTATTCTTATTATTCTGATGAGAAGTTGTATCAGCTTTATTAGTTAGTTCAGTAGTTCTCAACCTTTTTGAGTCGTGACCCCCAATTTAACATGCATGTTGTCCGTGACCCCCACTCACTGAACACAATCTCACACGCACAGTTCAGATCACCCAAAAAAGAAAAAATGACCAAAAAAAGGAAACAAAATGACCAAAAAAGACACAAATTGACCACAAAATGACCAAAAACGGACACAAAATGACCCAAAAAAGAAACAAAATAACCAAAAAAAGACACAAAATGACTAAAAAAAGACACAAAATTACCAGAAAAGTCAAAAATGGACCACAAAATGATATGAAATGAAAAAGTTTGAAGTCTAAAGCTTGCCCTGTATTCAAATTTAGATTAGTTTTTCACTCTTAAATGAAGGTGGCCTGTTCATAATATGATCTAGTGCTGTCAAAAGATATTAACAGTAGTGGCTAGTAGCTTTGTGCTGTGCTTCAGTATATGTAGGACACAAATCATCTTCTGTATGTGCTTGTGATTAAGAGTCAATCAGTGACAAAAACAGACACAAAATGACCCAAAAAAGAAACAAAATGACAAAAGAAAGACACAAAATGACCAAAAAAGTAAAAAATGGACCACAAAATGATCAAAAAAAGACACAAAATGACCATAAAAGACACAAATTGACCACAAAATGATAAAAAATACACAGAATGACCAAAAAACACACAAAATGACAAAAAAAACACACAAAATGACCAAAAAAGACAAAAAAATGACAAAAAAGACACAAAATAACTAAAAAAGACACAGAATGACCAAAAAAAGGAAACAAAATGACAAAAAAAGACACAAAATGACCAAAAAAAGACACATTAATAATAATAATAATAATAATAATAATAATATGATCTTGTGCTGTCAAAAGATATTAACATTAGTGGCTAGTAGCTTTGTGCTGTGCTTCAGTATATGTAGGACACAAATCATCTATGTGTTTGTGATTAAGAGTCAATCAGTGACAAAAACAGACACAAAATGACCCAAAAAAGAAACAAAATGACAAAAAAGAGACACAAAATGACCCAAAAAAGAAACAAAATGACAAAAAAGAGACACAAAATGACCAAAAAAGTCAAAAATGGACCACAAAATGATCAAAAAAAGACACAAAATGACCATAAAAGACACAAATTGACCACAAAATGATAAAAAAATACACAAAATGACAAAAAAACACACAAAATGACAAAAAAAACACACAAAATGACCAAAAAAGACACAAAATGACCAAAAAATGACAAAAAAATGACAAAAAAGACACAAAATGACCAAAAAAAGACACATATAATAATAATAATAATAATAATAATATGATCTTGTGCTGTCAAAAGATATTAACAGTAGTGGCTAGTAGCTTTGTGCTGAGCTTCAGTATATGTAGGACACAAATCATCTTCTGTATGTGTTTGTGATTAAGAGTCTATCAGTGACAAAAATAGACACAAAATGACCCAAAAAAGAAACAAAATGACAAAAAAAAGACACAAAATGACCAAAAAAGTAAAAAATGGACCACAAAATGATCAAAAAAGACACAAAATGACCATAAAACACACAAAATGACAAAAAAACACACACAATGACCAAAAACGACACAAAATGACCAAAAAAAGACAAAAAAATGACAAAAAAGACACAAAATAACTAAAAAAGACACAGAATGACCAAAAAAAGGAAACAAAATGACAAAAAAAGACACAAAATGACCAAAAAAAGACACATATATAATAATAATATGATCTTGTGCTGTCAAAAGATATTAACAGTAGTAGCTTTGTGCTGTGCTTCAGTATATGTAGGACACAAATCATCTTCTGTATGTGCTTGTGATTAAGAGTCAATCAGTGACAGCTCTCTATTTTTATCGGAAAAACACTTTATTTAAGAAAGTAATTGAGACGTTGAGTTAAGAATTAGGCTGCATTTGGTTGACATTTACCCTTAATTGCATGCAACGTGTGCATGGATGTGCATATTTTCCAGTCACTATCTCATTTAGAGTCTTTGATGGACAGTATGTTTATTCCCCTGAGGGCCAAGCAGTGCAGTTATTGATGATATTATGTAAAACAACCCTTCCTTTTCCAAACACACAAGGAGAAATATGTTGTTTCCTTCTTGCAATCTTAATTCAGTTTATTAAAATGCACTACCATAACAGCACACCCACTTTCCACCATATGGTCAATATTTTCATTACTTGAAATTGCTGTGAGTGGTGGGCAGTCCCTCTGCTTTCAGAGCCCACATAGAAAGTATGTGTCATGTCCTTGATAATCAGTATGCAATGTTAGAGTAGCTGAAAGCTTGTTTAGGAATATTAATGAGGTATACAGGTTTGCATGCATATATTAGACGTATAGTGTGATGTCGTTAAAAACATGCAATTCTGCTATAAAGCATGAAGTGTGTTTTTAAAGCCCATGTCAGTCATAAAGCAGACAGACATTCTTTCTGGTGTAGCGAGCCTCTAGAGTGCTGCTACTGTAAAACTACAATTGAACAGAAATATTTTGTTCCTGCTGAAGGGGAGGCTGTCAAATCCTGTTGAAACCCTCCTGCTACTGCAGAACTCCTCTCTTCAGACACATTATTAGAACAAACTGCTCAGGCGCTCTCATACAGGTTGTATTTAATTAAAATAGAGCTATTAACAAATAATCATCTAAATTGTTGATTGTTCATAGAGCTGAGACGATTAGGTCTAGTTAATTAGTTCATTGACAAATAAAACCTATTCTGATAAGTCTGTTAGTCTTTTTTGTAAAGAAAATGTCAAGGATTTGCCACATTTTTCTACCTTCCACTTGATGGTGAGGATTTGCTGCTTTCCTTAGTTTTTTCTGAAGACGTAAACTGAATATTTGCGGCTTTTGCACTGCATCTGAAGTTTGAATGTCCTTGGGCTTTAGGAAGAAAAATAAAAAATAATTGATCATTAAAATAATAATTAGTTGTAGCCCTTATTGTTTGAATGTTTTAAAGGCTTAGTTCAGATTTTGTAGAGTGTATGAGGTACTTATCCATAGTCCGTGTATTATCTGTGGTAGATGGTGGTCAGCATGACCCAGTTTGGAGAAGCAAGCAGGAGTACCAGCATAGAAGCAAAACAATGGGGCAGCAGCAAAATGTATTTTAGCTAAAAAAAGAAATATAAACAAAATCTGACCTCCCTTAAAAAAACAACTATCCCTTTATTGTAAGTCTGCTGTGAGCACACTGTGCACCTCTATGTTTAAAGAAAATATACATTTTGGATTTGGACTAACTCGGCATTCTAGCAAATCCAAGCTTTTTAAAAGAATAATTACAGCAGATAATAAATACAATGTGTGCAAACCAATGACTTAGCTGCATTAATTCGGTTAATGTAACAGGCCTGAACTGTTGGCAGGATAAAAAAAAAAATCAAAATGTTATCACCCACTGCTCTCAACATCATGTACAAAACTGTAGCTCATGTTCAAAGAAGATGTACATCTGCTAATGACAAATACTTCATTTCGAAGTAAGATGGCCCACTGTTTACTTTAGTAAACAAGTAGTGTACGCCTGTGACATCATCAGCCTCATTAATGCAACTGAATCATCAGCTGGCACATCTGGTATTTATTATCTGTTGTTTCCTGCACTGATTATTGTATAATAGTAGAGCCAATAGCCTCAAACTGCAAAAATATTTTTCACATATTTAGGAGTAATTCTCCTCATATATGTTTAAAATATTAGTGAATCTCATCCTGACATTGCCTGTTATTTAAATCCTGCCTAAAGATGATTACTCCCACGATGTGAATGTAAACACTTCTGTCTGTGGCAGCCCACCACTAACCTTTTGCTAGCATTTTGGTGTTTCTTGCTTCAGTGCTATTAATTTGTTTGTTTGCTCTAAATTTACATTTGCTTGTTTGCTCCAAAATGACAAACTGCCTCCTTAATGTTTTGTCATTTCTTGTGTGCAAAAGTGCCCCAGCAATATTTTGAATTCATCCCTAAAATCTGTCTGACGACACTTTCCTGCCTGAGGCTATCTTGCTAAACTTAGCTTGGTAGATGGCACCATGTTGAGAACATTTCCCTTGCTCTGAACCAAATTGTTTTTGTCCCACTTGAGGTGAGGAAAGGTGACATTTCTCATTATGAGATGTTTTATTGACCCTCAAGGGAATTTAGGAGCTGGATAAGAAGAGGCAGGCAGCAGGAGGGTGCCATCTGAGCAAATCAATAAAGTTGTGTGTATTTTTAGGTTTGCATACTGTCCCTATGCATCACAAAGCAAAGTGAGGGAACAGAGGAGTGAAAAGAGTTTATAATAATATAATATCTATTAATAAGTGGATGAGATGCATCATTTTTGCAAAATGATATATTTTTTGCAAAACAATATGAGCAATTTGTTTCAAGCTAATTATTATAACCTGAACTGAGATATCAACATAGTTCCACTGCCATGCTTATGGCTGTTGCGAGAACTGGAATATTGCAATACTACTCAATTTTGGACTATTATTATAATAGTGCACCGAGCACTATTGTTATACTGTGGATTTTTTCTTCTTCCTCTTCCGGACACAATTTCGTCCCGCTACAAATGATTGGGATCGGTGTGCTATTACTTTTCTCTACGGAATATGAATTTACGTCGCAAAAAACTGGCCAAAATTTTGCATTGAAATGAATGGGATGGCCGACAAAAAATGAGCGAAAAAGAACAATAATTGGAGATTTTCAAACGTCTACTTCTCCGCCATAATTTCACCTAGAGACTCCATTTAAACTTTAAACAGTAGACACAAGTCTTGTGTATCGGTGTATTAATCCACGTTTCGATAGGTCATATAGTTTTTTATCAATCCCTGTTCAATGACCATGATCATTTTTGGGAGAAATTCTGAGATTATAATGGGTGTGTATTGCACGGAATGTTCGTGTCACAGTGTGTGACATCATCACCAGAGTGTAGAGGGAGAGGTAAAACTGTCAAAAAATAAATTTTAAAACTGCGCTCCAGGCCGCAAATTTCACTCTACAGAAATAATTTATACATAGAAACGTAGGAAAATTAGTCTTCTCATTCACAATCCTCTGGTAAAGCTGTTAGAGTTATAGTTTGGGCGTAGGACGCATAGATGATCCACCAACACCACCAACAGCCTCATTGGCTCCCATATTAAAAACACAGTTTTAAACAGTTTTTCAGATCGCTCTTACAAAGCTATTTCTTCATTTTTCTTCACAAAAAACATATGTAGCTGTTCAGGAAGAACTCAGGACGCTCAAAGTGAAGTCGGATCAATGATAGGTATTATGGTTTTGCCAAAAAGGCTTTCTGTTCGAGGCCAAAAATTCTCTCTGATCTGATTGGTCGACCGCAAAGCCTTTGATCCTTTGATGTGTACACACACAGGCAGTAGCTCCCTGTGGCCCTTTCACAATTTCCCCAGAGGAAATTTTCTAGTTATTATTATTATTATTATTATATATCTGTGGACAACATTTTGGAAAAGTTAGAGCAGATAATAATTAAACAACACACCCAAAAAAGCTTGAGGACAAAAGCTAGAGGTCCACGAGGGCCAACTACAATCATTCGATCTGGTGAAAGTCATGTAGTTTGTTTTGACGCTCTTCACATAGATTTTATTATTATTTAATAAGACTTTTATTGTGTTCATTGTATTAACACAATTAAAATACTGTATGTTAATTATATTTAATTGGGCCGTCCAACTGGAAATTCGCTTTTTTTTTTTTACTTGATAGACATCCATAGAATTAGTAAGCACTTTCGACAGGTGATGGCTAATATGCAAAGTGAATGTTTGTTTTTCAGCATTGCGTTAACTCAGGCTGCCGCCAGTCCTTGAAATATTTTGAAAATAACACAATATACTGGTGAAGGACTGATTTAATAAGTAGTAATGTTGCTTTTGCTTTGTATGGCAATGAAAGGTAATGTCAGCCTTGGGGAGTTTGGATGTTTTAATTGAATGTTTTTCTGCTGCATCACTCCCAAGTGTACTCACTGTATGGAATATTTTTTTTGCTATTAACAATTTCATGTGCGCTCCCGGGGTAGGAATGAGGGCAAAGGTAATGCGCAAATGAAAGCATTTGTTGGCATAGTAACTTAATTATACTCTCCTCACAGTGGAGGTCTTGCATTACCTTCTGTTCCACTTCACTCAAATGGCTGTTAAAAATAAATCTATTGCACAAGTTTAAACATCACCTACCTTTCCGGTGTAAAAATAAACCAGCTTAAATGACAGTATGGGAGCATACGCTGTACGCTTCCCAGGAGGGTTACAAAATAGAGCAGCGGACTCACTCTTACTCCAAGCACCACATGGGATATTGCTATAGGTCTATGTATGGAACATGGAGGATGAATGAAAATTTCACAATGACCTTGCAGTAAAAACCAGGATAAACGCCAAATGCATTGGTTTTACTTTCAGGGCAGTGCTTGATAGCAGGTTTCCATTTAGTCACCTGCTATACACAGCCCATTTTGTCCTCAGGCAGACTGAATTGCTGTTGAAATTGGTCCGACCACCTCTGTGCAATATCCTTTATCACTCCCTGTGGTCAGTCATTTAGGCTATGTAGCTTTCAGCTTAAGGGTAAATCTCCTCATCACATCTCAATGGACATTGATCTTATGTGAAGTTTCCGAAAAAGGTGTGAAGTAAATTAATTTCATACCCGGTAGTCTGGAAGCTGCAGTGACATTGACAAGTAGAGGGGTGGATGTGCTTTCATTTTAATCCGGCGCAGGAAAAAATGCAGTGTTCATCACAGCCAAACAGGCAATGTTTTTTTGAAATTCATGAGCTGAACAACAAAGCAGGCTTTATTTGACACTTTGTTTTATACTGATAACCTGAACATCTGAGGATGACCTCAGTGCTTCAAGGCTTTGGGACTGGGCAGTTCATAAATACCATATTTTTCATGAAAAATGAAATCCGCTCTTTTAATCAGGGGGAGCTGATTATGGGTTATAATTCTGGTGATTGAACCGAAACTTCAGTTGCTGTGATGAGCTGTGAGGACTCTGATTATAACAAAGAGTGGTCACAACATCATTGCATACTTTACCCTTGGCTATCATGTCCCGTATGAATGACATCTACATATTTCAAGCTGATGGAAACTGGAATTAGATACAGGGGGATTTCTAAGCCCCATTTTCTAAGAATTTGATTAACCCATAAGAACCCATGGTAACAAACACGTTAAATCTTCTATTTTTTGTTACTAGGCTAAGTTTAAACCCATTTAACAATTCTAATCCATTAACAGGGTGTCCTGTATTGCATTTAACTTGTTTTGACCATATTTCCTGAACAAATTAAAGTCACACTTTTGATAAGCAAAAAGACACATGGCTATTTGTATTTATTTATTATCGATTTATTATTATTATGCTACTTAAAAACAAATCTAAAAAATAATTTGTTGTTAAACAGAACTAATAATGTCACAATATTGATAGATGTTGTGGAGATGCCGAGAAAAAGGCAAATTTGTGTCTAGTTTTTTAAAATTTTAAAATACGAAATATTATAAACATAAATATTATAAACATAAATACTATAAGCACCCAATGTAATGTTTACGTCACATCACAGATCTTTGACATTTAGGGATAGTGTTTTTGAAAACACATCAGAAATGGTGGTATATCCCCCATAACTTTCCTTTAAGGATAACTGGCTCTGGGTTCTTATGGGTTAATTTCCATCAGTTCGTCTTACCCCTTTGGTTTTGTCTTAACGTCCTTTTATTTGAAGGATTAGAGACAAAGTAACATACATAGCAAACCTATTTATTTACCCGTGTTACATCCAGAAAAAAAACTGTAGCAGGCTTGCAGGCAGACATATGCTACACACTGGATTCCTTCATGTGATTCCCCTCAAGCCTATCAAACACTAAAGCTTCCAATGACTGTACAACTGAAACACAATCTTACCCTGGTAGATTTTGTAAAGATAGGCTTGGCCCTGTCACTGCGACTTTTTGATGAAAGATAGCGGCTGATTAGCTGCCAAGACATTTGAAATGACTCCAGCTCTAAAGCCAGGATACAGTTCTGACAGAGCTCCATGTCTGAAGCAGCCAGACATCTGGATTAATGTGTGAAAGGATTTGACTGTTTTTTCCTCCCTCAGAGCGGTGTAGCGCTGGAATAAGAGATGGATATTTAGACATTTTTATCCTTTTGTTTTTGCAGGTAACTCAGAGAAAGTTTTACTTTTCCTATGAATATGTTTATTTCCCTGGTTATAAAATAAAAAATGACTACTCTATCCTTTAAAACATTTGATTTATTAAGCACTATAGTACTGAAACTACATAATAAAGGGGAATTATCTGAGTAAATGTTAGTTCTACGGGGTGACATGATTTTTAAACATTTTTTTTCCAGCATTGAATGCTATGCCATTCTTAGGTGATATGTTGGATCATCAGGTCATATAAATGAACCATTTTTAATTTTTAAACAAGCATACTTTCCATGGAGGCTGTTAGCTGTCATTTAAAGAAAATGTCCATCTTCAGCTTTTGAAAATAAATTAAAACATTTTAATCATTTTTCATTATCTAAAGCGTTTTTCTTCTCTAGCAGTAGCAGTCTTCTGCTTATGTACTAGTTTGCTTTATACTCTATAGAGCTAAATGCTGAAATTATATTAGGGAAAATGCATTCTCCAGCATTTAAAAGATGCAGTTAATTGCATTTAATCGCTGCTTTAATATGCAATATGTTGGGTATGTTTTATATAATCTGTTTTTATGTGAGGTTCAGCAGCTAATGTTAATTGGCAGACTGAGTAGCTTGATGTTACTTAAGTGTTCATAAATGGGATTGAGACAGTTGACTGAAAGCAGTGTGGTCTATAAGGAGGCATTAAGGCCTGTAAGGAGTCTGTATAGCGCTGACGAAGGGACATCCTTCACCATTTGTCGGAAAATTTGAGAAATTCATTCAATAATGAGCGGATGAATAGGTGTGCCTAATTTGCTGAGAGGAACCATAAGCGTGTGGTTTTCCTTCTTGATGTCGGCTGATGAAGATGAATGATGCTCTCTGATTTGAAGATTTCCTGCCTCGTGCATAAGTCGTATTCTGTCCGAGCCCTAACCTCTGCATCAGTGTGGACCGCCATGTGTGACGGTGGCCTTGGTTTACCTGGGAGACGACTGACAGCTGTTGGAATGAGAATGAGGAGTGACACAGGCAATTAAAGGGCTGGATCCAGCCCGGCCTGACCTTCTGATCAATGCGCTCCTATTTAGAGCTGGCAGGCTAGAGACCTGCACTCTTTTTCCAGACTAATAAAGACGGCACCGAGAGCCGCTCCTGGGCTGGACCGCCAATACTTTTAACACCCCCATCGATTCTCATTACTGTTAATGGTTTCTTTGCAAGTGTGAGCCGGATGTTGAGGAGGGTGTGGATGGGTGTAGTCACAAATTTGGGACCTCATATCGTGACCCTAGTCAGTGGAGAGGATCAGACACTGTCAGGTTTTTTAGTGTGTTTCAAGTTGTTATTGTGCTGAAATATGAGCCTCTTAAACTCTTAAACAGGAAGCAGGCAAACGTAAAATCAAAGGAGAGAATTTTTTGCAATGATCTTCATTAGACTTGATGGAGCCTTCTGAGTTTCTGCCCACATCACATCCCATTTGTTCAGCAATTGAAACAGGTCGCTAGAGGTGCCACTGATTGGTTTGGGCAAAACAAAACAAAAAAGCAGCTGACATGAAGAAAGTGCCAGGCTAAATGAGTCAATGAAACAACATGGCAATTCAGTCTGATTATCATCTACATCTTTAAAAGCTAAGAGCTAAAAATAACACCACACAAATCTGGTTTCTCTAAGCAAAAAAAGGCACACTTATTCATCCTTTTATTGACTATTTTTTACCTTCAGACTAATATGATGGTATTATTATTCACTTTTTTGGACATTTTGGAATAAGGCCTTTTTCTGAATGTAGCATTTTCTGGTTGAAATGTGTAAGATATGTGGATATTATTCTGGTTTTAAGAGCACTATTTGAACATTGAACCTTCAGAATATACAGCTCCATTGAGGATAAACACACATACTTTTAAACCTTTAAAAGACTGGCATATGGGCAAGTTTTTCCATAAACACATCAAAACCCCAACCATTCAAGAAGGGAGTTGAAGGAATGAAATGGAGGCTGTGATCGCAATGTCAAAACAAGTCAGCCACCAGTAGAAAACTGAAAAAAATATATACTTTTGGACACAAGTGGGTAAAATGTTAGTGTATGCATGGCTGCATGTAACTGGAAAATAAGTAGAATATACATTTTCATTACCCATTTAAACATCTTAGCATGAACATTGTCTTCATAAGGAAATGGTCAAAACAGGAATCTATTGAGCTCATAAAGTTTCTCCATACAGCTACTCCTTTAGAAAAGTGTCCATCTATTCTGTATAATTCTTTCACTTCTTTCCTTCTTTCACTTTCTAACCCTAACCCCTTTGCGACCACTCAAAGCTCTTTACACGACAGCAGGGGTGTCAAACTCTGGCCCGCGGGGCAAATTTGGCCCGAGAGGCAATACCAAATTATTATTTTATTTTTGTACTATAAAAGCTGACCCGCCGGTATTATACGGCGCATTTACCGCTAATACTACAAATCCCACAATGCCCTGCTGTTGTTTTGGCGCGTCAATCAGGACAGGACCCAGAAACGCTCCTCTGTGACAGTCGTCATAGCAACCTCAAGCTAGAGCTGTCTCCCAGCTACCCCTTCCCAAAAATGGAGAAAAGAAAGGCAGAATTTATTAACCTGTTGAAAAAGTTTATTTTGATATTTAAATCAGAAGGATGCAAATAGAAAAGAGGCATACGATTTTTATTTATTTTTTATTTAATAAATTAATGACATTGATGTGTTTTTTATTTGAAATTTGAATTTGCATGTCTGCACTATTTAGTTATATATTGTATGTTTATAAGCGTTGCTGGTTCCATATTTAATGTTAAAGCAAAACATGTTTAGTATATATTAAAAGGTTTATTTGTTCAATGTTGGCCCGCGATTTTATTCAAGTTTTAAATTTCGGCCCATTGTGTATTTGAGTTTGACAGCCCTGCACTACAGACTGCGCTCATTCACCCGTTCACACACACACATTCATACTGGTGGCAGAGGCTACCCTAAACGGGGCCACCTTCCACCATTGGGATTCATTCTCACACCGATGAACGCAGCAAACGAGCAATTTGGGGTTCAGTATCTTGCTCAAGGATACTTGGACATGTAGGCTGCGACGGTCAGGGATCCAAGGTTATTATAGTTAACGAAAACTAACGAAATAACGAAAACTAGAATTGAAAACACATTTTCGTTAACTGAAATAAAAATAAAAATGAGAGTTTATAAAAAACGATAACTAACTGAAACTGTATTTTGTGGTTACAAAACTAACTAAAACTAACTAAGATTATAGTGAAAATGTCCTTCGTTTTAGTCTTTGTCAACTTTTTTCATACGTAAACCTTTTTGGTTGATATGAAATCAATTTCATCTATCTGGTTTTATGACTTAATAAACTTATTGGGGCTGAGATGGATCAGACAAAGGAAATAAAGGCAAAATTTATTGTGACCTTATTGAATCTGGCACCCAACAAATACCCCATTACAAAAAAACTAAAACTAACACTAAAACTAATAAAAACTAAACTAAAACTAAGCATTTTCCAAAAAATAAAACTAATCAAAACTAGCTAACTCACTCTAAAAACTAATTAAAACTAACTGAATTTGAAAACAAAAATTGACAACGAAATTAAAACTAAAACTAATGAAAAATCCAAAACTATTATAACCTTGCAGGGATCGAACCACCAACCCTTCGGTTGGGGGGCAACCCACTCTACCAACTGAACCATAAACTGAGCCTTTATACTTGTGCATACAAACAAATGAACTCCAGCCTTCACTCCTTGGAGATCTGACCACTGTAACGGGGCAACAAGGAGGAAGATGAAAAATACATTGCATTGTTTTTAATCCCCTGTAACGATCCAGCGTCTGCTGGGTCTGCTGGGTCTATCTCAGCTTATAATGCTCTCCCAGTTAATAGCTCTGCCTATATTAGTGCCCTATAGAGCTCAGTGTAGCATTCTTTGGCTCTAATTAGCGAGGAGCCTGGATTGTAATGTTTCTTCGGTGTTACACGATTCTTATTTTGCTTATCTTAGGACTATTCTTTACCCAGCAGTCTTCTGTGGTAAAGTTTTTCTTCCTCCCTGAAATGTTCTGGGATTACTGCAGCATTGTGTTGCTCATCAGTTCAGCATTCAGTGCTGCATTAGAGACCTTCACACTGACAGTTGCACCACGGAAAAACAATACAAGGGGTTGTGTAAGTGTGAGCATTTTGCCACAGGGTGCAGGTAAAGAAGATCAAATGCGAACGAACAAGCCCTGGATGAAAATTTAAAATGCAAAGACAGTGCTTTATGTCCTTGTACTCCTCTGAGCTTTGATTGTACAGCGCTGGAAAGTTAATCAGAGCGGTAATAACTTTCTGCTCCATCACAATGCTGGCCAGGTAGGCAGCAAATTAGTACAATGCTACTAGATTTACGCTACAAGGTATTTTACCTCTACTGTGTGCTTGCACGTATTTGTTTGAAAAATAGTGTGTTTTGTTAATGACCTTACATTGTACTGTGGGATTAAAAAAGGCCAGAACCAAATGTTTAGCCTGATCCCTCTGTGATAGGATCCCCTGCTGAGCCAAAGCAGTGATCTCATTGAAATGAGCTTTTGTAGCAGTGCTGTTGTCAGAATGAAAGCTGCCTTAGGCTGCAGTTTAGCATCCAAAGCTGCAATGTGCTACAGTTGAAAAATATTGGAACCCTTGCAATCTGCTTTTTTAAATAACATACGATTTATTGCAGAAAATTGTGAAACTAAAACATCTGCTGGTATCCACAGATGTATTTCTTTAGTTTGAAATTGAGCAAAAAAAAGATTCTTAACCTTTCCCAAATCACACAGAAATTATTATTGACACCTTTTTGAAAGTTGCAAGAAATAATTGGATTTCAAGCTGGTGATTCTTTCTCAACTAATCATTATTTCATTTAGATAGTTTCCAATAATTATGTCCAAATCTAAACCTTTAGAAGCACAGTGTTAACTGGCCGAATAACTGAGTAAAAACAAACAAACCCTAAACTCTGTGTTGTGAAAAAAATAGCCTACAGGAATATTAACCCTCTGGAGGGGATCCAAGGGCATGCTTGAAGAAAAGTTTGTATTTTTAAAGTTAATTGCATCTATGTGGTGCATTTTGAGAGCAGAAATAAATCGGCAGATCAATGCAGAACTTTTTGCTCTTGTAAACAATTTAATAATGAACACATTAGTTGTTCATATAAAGATACAAATGGTAATGACAGGGAACTGCTGGCTCTAACATGGTGAGTAGACTGCACAGACCCCGACTGTTTAGAAGTGTAAAATATTTCGGTTCATTATGAATTTGTGAGAAACACTGGATGAGTCACAGAACTGTGCAGGATTTACTGTAGTAGCAAACAGCAAAAAAGTGTTACCAAGGCTTGTTGGAGTTAATTTGCCTTACTTGACATTGCACGTTCTGTTAAGTCAGTAGTTCTCAACCTTTTTGAGTCGCGACCCCCAATTTACTCACTGAACACAATCTCACACGCACAGTTCAGATCACCCAAAAAAGAAACAAAATGACCAAAAAAAGTAAACAAAATGACCAAAAAAGACACAAATTGACCACAAAATGATCAGAAAAGACACAAAATGACCAAAAAAAGGCACAAAATGACCAAAAAAAGACACAAAATGACCAAAAAAGACACAAAATGACCAAAAAAAAGACACAAAATGACCAAAAAAGGGAAACCAAATTACCAAAAAAGACACAAATTGACCACAAAATGATCAGAAAAGACACAAAATGACCAGAAAAGACACAAAATGACCAAAAAAAGGAAACCAAATTACCAAAAAAATACACAAATTGACCACAAAATGAGAAAAAAAAAGACACAAAATGACCTAAAAAGACACAAAATGAACAAAAAAAGACATTAAGTGACCAAAAAGACTGAAACAAATGATTTGGCGACCCCCAGAAATCATCTCTCGACCCCAATTGGGGTCCCGACCCCCAAGGTTGAGAATAGCTGTGTTAAGTGACTTAAGCCCAAATTGCAATGATGCTAAAACGATATATTGTGCAGCACAGATAATTTCAACCCTTTTAGCTTAACTTGAGAGTCATTCTGCGGTGAAAGTTTTTGTTGCTTGCAGTTATTCTTCAAAGGTGGCACTTGCACCTTTTAAATGGATGTCAGCCAAGAGTGCCTACACAAACAGCAGTCATGTAGTCATGGTTTGTTGTCTTTATGTTTTATAAAAGATCTGAAGTGCTTCAATATAAGCCAGAATGTCCTCCACTACAGAGCAGCACAAGGAGGTAAAACAGTGCTTAGAGTACTTTGCTTGCAGGATTTCCACTGTTCTTTGTTGTCCCAAAGAAAAATGACCAAAAATGACACAAATTGACTACAAAATGACCAAATAAAGACACAAAATGACCAAAAAGACACAAAATGACCAAAAAAGACACAAATTGACTACAAAATGACCAAATAAAGACACAAAATGACCAAAAAAGACACAAAATGACAAAAAAAGACACAAAATGACCCAAAAAAGAAACAAAATGACCAAAAAAGGAAACAAAATGACCAAAAAAGACACAAAATGACCAAAAAGACACAAAATGACCAAAAAAGACACAAATTGACTACAAAATGACCAAATAAAGACACAAAATGACCAAAAAGACACAAAATGACCAAAAAAGACACAAATTGACTACAAAATGACCAAATAAAGACACAAAATGACCAAAAAAAAAAGACACAAAATGACTAAAATAAACACAAAATCACCCAAAAAAGAAACAAAATGACCAAAAAAAAAGACACAAATTGACAAAAAAAGGACACAAATCTTTTAAATGGATATCAGCCAAGAGTGCCTACACAAACAGCAGTCATGTAGTCATGGTTTGTTGTCTTTATGTTTTATAAAAGATCTGAAGTGCTTCAATATAAGCCAGAATGTCCTCCACTGCAGAGCAGCACAAGGAGGTAAAACAGTGCTTAGAGTACTTTGCTTGCAGGATATCCACTGTTCTTTGTTGTCCCAGAGGCTCAGGTGCTGCTTGCCTCTCGGGCTATTAATACTAAAATCTACCTTCAGATTCAGCAGCAGATAACAGCAGCCGTATCTCCTCTAATTGCCTGTTGCCTAAGAACTACTAACTACTGGAGATGTGGGCTGCATGTCAAATAGTTTTCCCCCCAAACAAGATTCTGTGCCTGCTTTCAGGCACATGCACAAATTAGAGCCCTATTCATTCGAATATACTGCAGTGCATTTTTATGTCCGTGGCATAATTATCTAAACTCTGTTTTAATTTGGGAATTAAATGCATATTGCCATAATATCTCTTAAAATTAGAACTCTAATTTAAAAAATGCATGGTCAGGATTGCTGAATAACACTCTACACTAAGTAGGCAGACTGATTGAAATGACCATTTTAATTGAATTGTAACTAAACAGGCAACGCTGCTTTATTGTCGTCCTGGTTCCAGTTTTGAAATGCAACAGAGTTTCCTCACAACCATCCGACTGCATGTGGTTCATGCAGGGCAGTCCATATGGATTCTATATGAACTGTCTAGACCAGCTGTTCTCAACCTTAGGGTCGGGACCCCAATTGGGGTCGCGAGATGATTTCTGGGGGTCACCAAATCATTTTGGAAGTCAGCTCTGTCTCTACTGTGTTAAAGTGTTCATGTGTTAATGTGTTTTAGTCTTTTTGGTCACTTAATGTCTTTTTTTGGTAATTTTGTGTCTTTTTTGTGTCTTTTTTTGGTAATTTTGTGTCTTTTTTTGGTAATTTTGTGTCTTTTTTGGTCATTTTGTGTCTTTTTTGGTAATTTTGTGTCTTTTTTTAATTTTGTCTCATTTTTTGGACATTTTGTGTCTTTTTTTGTGTCTTTTTTGGTAATTTTGTTTCCTTTCTTTGGTAATTTTGTGTCTTTTTTGGTAATTTTGTGTCTTTTTGGATATTTTGTGTCTTTTTTTCCCCTTTTGTGGTCATTTTGTGTCTTTATTGGTCATTTTGTGTCTTTTTTGGTCATTTTGTCTCATTTTTTGGTCATTTTGTGTCTTTTTTGGTCATTTTGTTTCCTTTCTTTGGTAATTTTGTGTCTTTTTTGGTCATTTTGTGTCTTTTTTGTAATTTTGACTCATTTTTTGGTCATTTTGTGTCTATTTTGGACATTTTGTGTCTTTTTTGTGTCTTTTTTGTCATTTTGTGTCTTTTTTTGCTAATTTTGTGCCGTTTTTGGTGATTTTGTGTCTGTTTTGGTCATTTTGTGGTCACTGTTTCTTTTTTGGGTGAGCGGGGGTCGCGGACATGGATGTTAAATTGGGCGTCGCGACTCAAAAAGGTTGAGAACTACTGCTCTAGACTGTAATACATGAGCTGTACTGTTGTTAAATGTGGATCACATGACATTTGAATGGAGTGACATATTTGATCATTTAGCTGAATCTTCTGCTTGTTTTTCTCCATCTAACTTGTAAACTGTGTCCTGTTGCCTTTAGTTTTCTTCCAATTTACCATCTCCCTAAAAACATTTAGATCTGTGTGAATGGCCCTGATCTACCAAACCAACTACAGCTTTGAAGGAGAAAAAAAAAACAAAATTTTGGCACAGTTAATGAGCGTGCACCGAATGCCAATTTTAAACTCCCGTTCTCATCCAAAACACACAATCAAGCTCATTTGCAGACGAGCTAGAGTCAACAGTGCTTGTTGTTACCTGTTTCAAGCAGGACTCATTAATGTGAGTTGTTACTCATCCATAACCGTGCTGAGTGGGAACTCGACAGTATTAAGCACTAAAATGAAGAGCGACAATTGTACTTGGCTGTAATTTGAATGGTGTCTTGGTGGCTTGTAGTGTGCCTGAATTATATAATGGGTGTTAACATAAAAATAAATTCACTGTCCTCTGTAACAGCAACAGATAGTACTATGACATGGTTCCAATGAGTCTCACAGGCAGACATGGCCACTTTAATGCAGGTTTTCTCATGCAGTACAAACCAAGGTTATTATAGTTTACGAAAACTAACGAAAAAACAAAAAATAGAATTGAAAAAACATTTTCATTAACTGAAATAAAAATAAAAACGAGAGTTAACTAACTGAAACTGTATTTTGTGGTTACAAAACTAACTAAAATTATAGTGAAAATGTCCTTCGTTTTCGTCTTTGTCAACTTTTTTCATACGTAATTCTTTTGGTTGATATTAAATCTATTTAATCCATCTGGTTTTATGACTTAATAAACCTTTTGGGGCTGAGATGGATAAGACAAAGGAAATAAAGGAAACATTTATTGTGACCTTATTGAATCTGGCACCCAACAAATACCCCATTACAAAAAACTAAAACTAACACTAAAACTAATAAAAACTAAACTAAAACTAAGCATTTTCCAAAAAATAAAAACTAATTAAAACTAATGAACTCACTCTGAAAACTAACTAAAACTAACTGAATTTGAAAACAAAAATTGACAACGCAATTAAAACTAAAACTACACTGTAAAAAAAAAAATCTGTTTAATTTACGGTAAAATACCGGCAGCTGTGGTTGCCAGAACTTCACCGTAAAAATTAAATATCAGCAAAAACTGTAATTTATACTGAATAATCCCATTACTTTTAGGACAATTGTGTCATCATGGTATTTCTCCAATAATTTTACATGAAAATGTTATATTTTTACAGCAAAACTGTGTGTTTTCTACAGTTTATGACAGTAGAATTTAAAGTTTTATGCTATTCTTTGATTTACAGTAATTAAAAGTATCTACTATGGTGATGTAAAATGTTTAATTTTACGCCCTATTTCTGATGCAATTTGACAGTGTTTTACTGTAATTTCTACAAACATTTTTTACAGTGTAATGAAAAATCCAAAACTATTATAACCTTGGTACAAATGTGTTATTTCTGTGTTTGAATGATCCTTCAACAGTCTGGTATGATTGGGAAAGCTGAAACTCTTGTGGATTCAGTTAGCCCAATTGTTACCATTTCTTTGCAGTGAGAGCATTTTTGTGAACTTGACCTTCCTGTATAAAGTGAACTGTTGTGACCTGATAATCACAGCCTCGTGAAACTTAACAACCACAAACCGGAGACCTAGAGCATTTCAAGGATATATAACTTCCTTCAGTATATTGACAATAAGGGGGTTTCACAGCCATTTCCAGAACAGAAATGTTCGCCATCCACTAGCCAAAAAATTTAATTCTTGCAGGGATTTAGAAAATATCAATAGCTTTCGATTCTAAATCACAGCATGGATTTTTCTACACTGCAAAAAAATAACAGTTGGGTGAACTCAAAATTTCAAGGCAACAAACTTCGATAAAATTTTAAGTTGGACAATTAAACTAAATATTTTAAGTTTTGTTTTTGAGTTTGCTCAACTCTGAATTTCTCTGGCACGATTGTAACGCCGCTATGAAATGTCAGCTAATGTTGCGACCACAATTTTGAGTTAGCATTGATACGTTAATGGCTACTCTTGTAGCTGTAACAAGCAGCGCCGCTAGCATCAGTTAGCCGCTAGTTTTCGCTAATGACCGAATTTCCCAACAAAGAAATAAGAGTTATCAGAACTATTGTCCCTTGTTGTGAACCCCAACTTAAAGATATAAGTAACAACAACTCACCAACTTGTTTTTGAGCAGACAACTGGCTTCCTTTGTTGTGCTAACTTACATTATTGCCCTAAATGTCAATAATTTATATTTCCAAGTTTTACCAAATTAAATCAGGCCAAAAAATACAAGTTGGCTTTTTTGCAGTGTATGGTGTTCCTCAAAATCTTGTTGTCTTGATGTTATATTCTGGAGGGATTTTTGACCATTTTTATAAATTCTCGATGAAGATTATGCAAATGCAAAAAAAAATTGCATTTGCATAATAAACATAATTAAGCATGGTGATGGCCTTCATTTTCTCAAACAATTGCAAGCTCTTATACAGTTTTAATAATTTTGAGGTGCATCTTAAATTAATCTTCAGGTTCCCAGCTTTCAGATGGTGCACCACTTCTATGTGGTTTCTAATGTTGACCCTGTCTCCCCTCCCCCAACTCTCTATAAAATGGGATGGAATATTAAGGCGTTATCTTCTGTCTGTACTCAGCATCAAAGATACTCAAACAGCAGAATAAGATCCTCTGTCTCTTGTTCTATGGGTTAGCTACGCCTTGGAAGTCAAGACAAAATATTTCTTTAAGTTTCTATATCTTTACCAGTCAAGCTACACACAATTATTTCCAATATATCTCTCTGTCTTCAGAGTGATTTATGTTTAAGTACGTTACAGAAACTTCTGATCTTCAACATTAGCCGGGTGCTGATTAGGTCCTCATTCCAATTTTACACATACTAGATTTCCATGTGATACTCAGTAGACGGTATAATGTCCTAGTTTAAAGCCCGATGTGGAAGCAAATGGGTCAAATCGCCTGTTTTTAACTGGTCACAGTAGAATGTCCGCCACTGCAGCTTTCAAGGTGAAAGATTGGATGTGAGTAGGGACTTTCTTCATGCTAGTTGAGAGTTTTTGTATCACAACAAGAATCCTTTTGTCACTGTGAGATATTTTGGAGTTTCTTTTGGTCATCCTGTCTCTAAAAACACCCACTAGAGCCGGCTGTGAGATGTGATAAGAGCATTTTCTGTTCTCTTTCATCTAAATCATATTCAAAATACTGATGTGCTGTTGTCTCAGATTTTTGCTGGGAGCAGATTGCTCGACTCAGCAATTTGACCACACACACACACACACACACACACACACACACACACACACACACACACACATACACACACACACACACACATACACACACACACACACACACACACACACACACACACACACACACACACACAGTGCCCGAGATACTTGCCAGAGGAATGTTCGTAAACCTCTTCCTGGTTATTACTGAGAACAACGATTTGACATTTGAGGACAACCCCGTATGAGTGTATGTGTGAAATGGAGAGGATATTACCTGTTATTCAGTTACTAGTGCAGACAAATCGCTGTCTTTCTATTTCTATTTTAACATTCTGATGGAGCCATTGTCTGTCAAGTGCTATGTGCAATTTGCCACTGCTATTTTCCATCTCCTGTCTGTTTTGCAGGGTTTACACTTTAATACGTTGAGAGGGTGAAAACATGTGTTGAGGTGTGTAGTGACAGTTATAGTTGAGGTGAACAGCTCTGTTTCTTAAAAAAAAAAAAAAAAAAAAATCGAACAAAATAACAGTTTTTCACCAAAGGGACCAACAGACCCACATTTTTTTATTTTAATTTGAAGCCCCTCTGACTGTTTAACAGTTTAAAATACAGACTTAACCAGTTCCTGTGAAAAACCTTAAATTCTGCACAGTTAAGCTGCATACTATAGTTTAATATGTACTGTGTAGCATGTGGAGTCCCCATTTTTTTCCAATATTGGTAACACATGTGGGCACTTGGAAAAATATTAGATGTATATTAAATTGTATTAAATTTTTTGTAAAATAAATTATAAAAAGAAATTCAACTTCCACTACAGGATTTTATTTAGAAAATACATTTTTGAAATTGTGGGTTGGGTACCGAATTCGGTACTTTTATAGGTACCGACCGAATTCCGTCGGTACTACCGAGTACCGATTCATGTAAAATCAAAGGGTACCATGTTTCGGTACCTAAACGGCGTTAACTTTAAAAACTGATCATTGATTTCAATCTGTTTTCATTTAATGTCTTTGATTAACAAGCGTGCTGACGATCGCACTATTTTTTCTTGTTTTATTTACCTCCTCGTCTGGTCCTGTCTGCTCATCGCGGCCCCTAGCCACTAGCTGCTGCCCTCTTCCGCCCCGGCGCAGAGACAAACAGCTGGCTCTAGGCCTGCTAGCCGCTAGCTGCTATCTCTCCAATGTCTCTACCCGGGCTTGGCCTTCGTCTGCCTCCAGATTGGACCTTCCTTACTCCGTTTGCTCTCTCCATTCTTCTGTAGATCAGTCATTAACAGCTAACAGCTAGCTGCTGCATCTCTGGTCCTCCGCTAATACTCCGCTCTTCAACTCAGGAATATTACCTGCTAATTTACTCCAAACTGCCTCGCTGAACTTAAATCCCTCGGACTCCTGCGTCATCCTCGATATGTGCACAGAGCAGCCCGACTCAACTTTGTTTATTCCAACCATGCCACGCCCACAATACTGTCTGACCGGTGCTCCGCCGCACAGCTACGACGTCATCACAACAAATCACACGTGCGTTTGCAACCTTTTTTTTTTTTCTCCTCCGTGCACTTGCAACCCTAGACCGCTCCTCTGCATTCTTTGATAACGCTGCAACCTTCATGGTACAAAATGCACGTTCACTCAACAGTAAAGCACTGCTCATCCTGGATTTTATATTGTTTTCATATATTTTTTAAAGTTTATATTTTGAGAAATAAATATGTTGAATTGAAAAAAATAGATTTTATTATTAAACAAATTAACATTTATTACCACATAAACAAACGCAAAAGTACTGAAAATTGGTACCGTTGAGTACCGGTACCGTATCGGTTCAAATGTGAAAGGTACCCATTCCTGGTAAAGCACTTCTGTATCACAGAGAAAAACCAATACAGACTTGAATAAAAACCCCAAACTGTCCAGGATCAATCCAAGATTTTGTAAAAAAGATAATAAAAATGTGTATGTCATCCATTTACAACATAAAGGTTGTGGAGTGGAGATAATATCCTGTCTAAGCACGTTCAAGGAGTCAGATAAAATGTGTCTGTATCTAACCTGCACGGTTGGATAGATAAACGTGCTTAAGAGTAGTTTTTCACGCCTCATTGGATGTAACGTTTAAGAACCTAGAAGCTTCTTAAACGTGTAAAAAAAAAGGTGTTAGAATTGCACCTACTATAACTGGCAGTGATTTCCTTGAGAGAAAAGATGCACAGTCAGAGGAAGAGCATTTCTTTTTGGGATTGTGGTTCATATTGTTAACCTTTCCCCCAAACCAACACGCCATTCACAGCAGCACGCTAATATTAGCGCTCACCTTTGCTCCAACACACAGTCAGTAAATTAGCTCCTCTTAGCTCCACTTGTTTCACTATTAAAGTCTGTTTCAAATCTCCACCTACAGAAAGCAGAACAGATGTGATTGCCTGAAAACTCAGCAGCCTCTCACATCAGCTGAAGTTTAATTACAGTCGCTCAGAAACAACATATAATCCAAGCTAGTTGGACTCAATTAATAAATAATGATCATGGAGCTTTAACCCTGGTGTGCACTGCCAATCTGTGTTTCATCCAAATATTTTGTAACTGCAGAATATGACAAGCAAGTGGGCAAAGTCCTACAGAGTAAAAAGTAAAACAGTCACCACTTGGTTCATTGAACACATCATGAAACTGTCTCATGTCTTTTTCTCTCACATTCTCCACAGCAGCAGTTATGTGATGGTGGTAGCTAATTACAATATCTTCGACTCATCTCTGCCTCCAGCTTTTTGTATTTTGAAAAAGAAGGCTGGAGATTGGATATGTAGTAGGCTGAAATGCTTGTTGAAGCACCTACACACACACTCCAGCTCTGTTTTTCACACCGACACACATGAACGCACAAAGAATATATTATTTGAGTTGTTTAACTCAGTTTTTATAACAATCACCACCACTTTACCAAAGTGGGTTTTTGTGCACATCGAGGGAAAGTGTGTGCAGCTGCTTTCTTAACGTTGAAAGAAAGTCCTGATAAGTGGCTCTCTGATAGAAATTTCACCAATTTGTGCATTTATCATTTGACATTTTGGAAATATGCTCATTTGCTTTCTTGCAGAGTTAGATAACAAGCTAGCCATGTCTGTGCAAAAGTTAAAAAAATCTGCTAACCAGCACCTCTTAAGCTCTCTCTTACAGACTTATAATCATTATATCTTGTTTGTTTAACGTGTCGAAAACTGAATTTCTCAGCCAAGAAACAGTCTGGCACACAACCCTGCACAAAACCACAACTTCTCTTTTTATTATGTTCTGTTCAGCTTAAACCAGCTGAATATAGCATGCTAGTTGGTGAGCCTTAAAGGTGCTGGAGGTGAGGTTAGCTGTTGCCACCTGTTTCAAGTCTTTGTGCAAACCTACACTGTAAAAAATAATCCGTTAAATTTACGGTAAATTACCGGCAGCTGTGGTTGCCAGCACTGTAAAAATACAGTGAGTGGGTTTTCTACCATAAATTTAAATGTAAATATCATTTAGACTGAATAATCCTGTTATTTTTAGGGTAATTGTGACATCATGGTATTTATCCATTAACTTTACAGGAAAATGTTATATTTTTACAGCAATACTGTGTGTTTCCTACAGTTTATGACAGTAAAAGTAAAAGTTTTGTGCTATTGTTTGATTTACGGTAATAAAAAGTGTCTACTACGGTGATGCACAATTTTTAATTTTACTCCCTATTTCTGATGCAATTTGACATTGTTTTACTGTAATTTATGCAAACATTTTTTACAGTGTAACTAGCTGCTGTTTGTAGCTTCATATTTAGCAGAAAGATTGAACACTGATATGAATCTTCTCATCGAACAGACTGTTACAACAACATGACCCACAGGATCGTTTCCTGAATAGCAGTCACAGTTCTGAACACAGGGTTTAAACAGTGTAGTTTGGTTAGGTTTCGGCACTAAAATGACTTGGTAAGGTTTCGTAAAAGATCTTGGTTTGGGTTAAAATCAGTACATTTGTTAAGTTACTTCACTTCTCTATGTGTGAATACAATCTAATTATTCATGCGACTTAGAATGTGAAATTATGTTTGTTACATAAAAGTAAACTAGCTTGAGCCACACAGACTTTCTCAGTCTTTATACTACAATAGCTGACTTCCTGCTTTGCTCCCGTCATAATTACAATATGCCACTATAAAATGCAAAATTTCCACTTAAAATGCAAAAATCCACTTGTCCAGACTGGCATTTGTGCAATGATTTCTAACGTTCTTACACATATTTTAATTTTGTATCCTATTATTCGCTGTTTTTGATGGTGTTCTGTTATTTTTGTTTTAACTGTTGTATTGCCTCCATGATAATGTACTTTGTAAAGCACCTTGTAACCCTGGTTTTGAAAGGTGCTATAGAAATATAGTAATAAATAAATAAATATAAATAAAAAAATGCCACTATAGGTCGCTGCCTAACAATAAACAGTCAGAGGAGCTTTTATACATCATTGTTCTGTTAAAAATGAACACAGATGATAATGATAAGAGTAGCAACTAAAGGTGTGATTGTATCATGCAAATGTGTTTGCAGTTTTTGTCATTTAAGGCTTTTTCGTCTGTTACGTTTTAAGACATTCAGTGTTTATTTCCACTCAATGTGCTGATAGTACTGTAATCACAGTATCACAGTGCAGCAGTCTAAGCTTTGTAGTTCTGCTGGGAACCAAGTGTTTGTTAATATTTGACGTGAGATCGCAGAGTTCATGGCGTCGGATATTTGTTTCGACTCCAAGTTGAGTAACAGCAACATAAACTGTCACTACGGTTGTATGAACTGTGATAATGGGTCTGATATGTAATTTCTGAGTGATTCAAATTCTTTTACTTTTATTGGATCTGTTAAACACAGTGACACATTAATTTCACTTGGTGACATGTTCATTACTGTGTGAAACCCTCTCTGAAATGAAATATTGGTGCCACCAAATTACGCGCCTGTGCCACTAATGGGAAAGTGTCAGCTGCGGCAGGAGGAGAAAATAGAGCTCTTTGGGGGTTTTGAGTTTAAACAACTCGTTGGCTGGTTTAATTGCAGTGTGGTTTACTGCAAAATTGTGAGATTACTTCTCTTAGAATTAAGAGTTTGCAGAGCGGATATGATTCAAAGCATATTTCAGCTCATGCCCACGTTTACTCACAAGCCATTAAACTAGATATGCTGCTGCTTGTCCTTTTTGTAGATTTCACTTCATCTTGCTTTTTGTGATGTCTGACACCAACTTTGACAATATGACAAATCAAAACTCTGACATGAGGGTAATCAAAGGCTTTATTACAGTCCTGTGTAGCGTCTACTGTATATAGGCCACGGTGTTATCATCAGCAGGGAAGAATGTCTGTTATGTCAAGTTGCCATCAAAAAATACACTACTGGTCAAAAGTTTTAGAACACACCAACTTTTCCAGAATTTAATTGAAAATGATGCAGTTTATTGTCTCAGTGTACTCTGAAATTAATGCACATTTGCAACATTTAAAATTCTTGATTGAGCATGATAGTGTTTTGAAAGTAAAAAAAAAAGATTCAAAATCGTATTTTATGTTGGACTAAAGGACTAAAAAAGACACAAACTGATCACTAAAAGACACAATATGACAAAAAAAGACACCAAAAGACACAAAATGACTAAAAAAAGACACAAAATGACCAAAAAAAGACACAAAATGACAAAAAAAGACACCAAAAGACACACAATGACCAAAAAAGACACAAAATGACCAAAAAAAGACACAAAATGACCAAAAAAAGACACAAAATGAAAAAAAAGACACCAAAAGACACAAAATGACTAAAAAAAGACAGAAAATGACCAAAAAAAGACACAAGATGACTTACAAAGACATGAAAAGAATTCAAAAATGGACAAAATACCCCAAGACTCCATAGAGTTAAGTTGTTAACCCATTTCTTGTTCCCTGAAAAAGGCCTACTTGTATAATTCTGAAATGTACATTATTTTTCAGTTTTGGTTAAGCTTACCTTTTTTTATTTACCTCTGGCAGTTCACCACTTACCTTTGGACCCTTTCAAGCTGTTCATTTGACTTGAACTGCTTGAATTTCAATAAAAAACTGGAAAAATTGGGGTGTTCTAAAACTTTTGACCGGTAGTGTATGTCTCTCAAGTGTCATATTTAATCAGATGCTTTTCAATCCATTCAAAATCTTTAAAAAGTCCCACTGTGGACATATTTCCCCCCCTAGTAATGTCTTTGTGTTAAAACAGTGAGGAGTTTCTCAGGTGACAGTAGCAGACGAGGACATTGCCATTAGTCGATTCCTCTGGGAAAACCCTTACAAGGGAAAAGAAGGCAATGGCTCTTTTTCTTCACTATAGCAGCGTCACCTTGGGTCTCTGTGTTTCTGCTCCTGGTGTAAATTATTGTCCAGGTATAAATAGGCTGACAGTCTGGCAGGGCCAGGTGGTCTCACCTGCCAGTTCACTGTCCTACTCCCTGCCTGGCAAGGTGACGTGGCGGCTGTTTGTCCTCACATTAAATATTTTGATAAAAAGGTGGCCCTCACAGGTACTTTTTAAATCTTTAATACATAAGAGACACCTGATCTTTCAATAATTGAAAGGTATAATTTCAAATGTATTATAGTTTGGCTCAAAATGAGCATAATTTGTGCTCAGGTTTTAACATTTGAATGTGTGCACTGCAAAAAAAGCCAACTTGTATTTTTTTGGCCTAAAACAGTGATTTAAGTTGGTTTAACTTGGAAATATTAATTATTGACATTTAGGGCAATAATGTAAGTTAGCACAACAAAGGAAGCCAGTTGTCTGCTCAAAAACAAGTTGGTGAGTTGTTGTTACTTATATCTTTAAGTTGGGGTTCACAACAAGGGACAATAGTTCTGATAACTCTTATTTCTTTGTTGGGAAATGCAGGAAAGCGGCAGAATTCTGTGATTAGCGAAAGCTAGCGGCTAACTGATGCTAGCAGCTAACTGATGCTAGCGGCTAACTGATGCTAGCGGCTAACTGACGCTAGCAGCTAACTGATGCTAGCGGCTAACTTATGCTAGTGGCTAACTGATGCTAGCGCCGCTGCTTGTTACAGCTACAAGAGTAGCCATTAGCGTATCAATGCTAACTCAAAATTGTGGTCGCAACATTAACTGACATTTCATAGCGGCGTTACAATCGTGCCAATTCAGCATATTGCAGAAGTTAGCAGAAGTAAGGATTAAAAGTTATTACAATGTAAAATTATAAGTTAGTACAACTTACAGTTGAGTTGACAAAAATCAGAATTCAGAGTTGAGCAAACTCAAAAACAAAACTTAAAATATTTAGTTTAATTGTCCAACTTAGAATTTTATCAAAGTTTGTTGCCTTGAAATTTTGAGTTCACCCAACTTTTCTTTTTTTTTGCAGTGTGTGAACTAGAAACTAAGGTTGCAACAATGGAATGATTAGTTGACTGGTAGGAAATTAACTTATTTATTCATGTATATAAATTGATTAAACGTTTAAGTCATTTTTTCATGCATATGTGTCATGGTTTCAGCTTCTCAAATGAGAAAAATGCTGCCATTTCTTACTGTTCATCAGACAAAATGAGATATTTAAAGAGTAGATTAGAGAGTTGATTATTTGAGAAAGTCTTTGTCACATTAAGCCTCTAAACACTAGAGATGGAGCAATTAATCAATCATTGGTAGGAAATTCACTATTTTAATTATGTGCATAAATTGATTAAATTCTAAGGTAATTTTTAAGCAAATATTTAATAGCTTTAGCTTGTTTAAAGTAGAAATGCATAAGATGTTTAATTAGTGGACAATTGATTAAATGAGAAAATAATTGACACATGAAATCATGACTAAAAACTACAGTTGCAACAATTAAATGGTTACTTAATTGATAGGAAATTAACTATTTTAATTATGTATAATTTCTGTAGCTTTTCAGGCAAATATTTAATCTTCAGCTTCTCAAATGTGAAAATTAGCTGCTTTTTCTTGTCTTAAAAAATGGAAAAACTAAATATGTTTGTGCTTTCAACAAAATAAGACGTTTGAAATAAGAGTTGATGATTGTTTTTTTTATTTTTAAATCAACACATTGAGCAATTATGACCATAATAATTAGCTGCGGCCCTGTTGGCATGCTCTTGGTTGCAAAAAAACACATTTATTTACATTCACAAAAAGGCAAATGTGCTTGTCGTTCATGCCAAACAAGCTGAGAAGTAGAATTGAACCGTTTTCTCCCCATATTAAATGTTTATTGTGCTGTTGTAAATGATTTTTTAAGTAGAGAAATTGTCAGTGAATTCAATTATGTCTGCTTGTATCCAATCTCTTGCCACCTGGAAACAGTATGGCTGCTGAATATTCAGCATAACAAGGTTTTCCCCCTGGTGACAGTTTTGGAGCAGCAGCAGCAACAAGCATCATTACTGTGGTTACTACAACCTGTCTGCCACTGGTTTTCATTTGGGGGATTTTTCCCCTCATGGTGTACAGTAATCATACATGGATGTTTTTTTTTTTTTCAAGCTTGGCTTCCCCTGTGCAATTTTATTTTTATGGTGCTCGGCTCCCCTTATCATGTTTCTCACTTAGCATCTCATTTAAACATGCAGACTTGCTCGGCATGTACAGAGCTACTGATTGAGATAACAAGTTTGTGGAAGATATTTCTTAATATCTGTGTTTTGCAGCACTTTTGTTAGAACTACAATAAGTTTCATCAGTTATTTCCCCATTGCTACCAGTGTTTTTTTTAACCTGGTCTCACAGGAATCCGTGAAATAGCCACGGATTTGCTTAACTCAAAATCCGTGGAATAGCCACGGAATCACTCAAATTTCCGTGAAACTGACACGGATTTCGCTACAATGCAAGTTAATATTTGTTCCTATTGGTTTGTTCCAAGTCACGTGGCTTTCAAGGTCCCGGTGGTCAGAACAAAAAACATGGCGGACAGTTCTCTCATTTTTAGTGAAAAAAAATCAATATTTTGATCACATTTCTACACTGCAAAAAAAGAAAAGTTGGGTGAACTCAAAATTTCAAGGCAACAAACTTCGATACAATTTTAAGTTGGACAGTTAAACTAAATATTTTAAGTTTTGTTTTTGAGTTTGCTCAGCTCTGAATTCAGATTTTTGTCAACTCAACTGTAAGTTGTACTAACTTGTAATTTTACATTGTAATAACTTTTAATCCTTACTTCTGCTAACTTCTGCAATGTGCTGAATTGGCACAATTGTAACGCTGCTATGAAATGTCAGCTAATGTTGCGACCACAATTTTGAGTTAGCATTGATACGCTAATGGCTACTCTAGTAGCTGTAACAAGCAGCGCCGCTAGCGTCAGTTAGCCGCTAGCATCAGTTAGCCGCCAGCATCAGTTAGCCGCTAGCATCAGTTAGCCGCTAGCTTTCGCTAATGACCGAATTTCGCCAGTTTCCAGCAATTCACAACAAAGAAATAAGAGTTATCAGAACTATTGTCCCTTGTTGTGAACCCCAACTTAAAGATATAAGTAACAACAACTCACCAACTTGTTTTTGAGCAGACAACTGGCTTCCTTTGTTGTGCTAACTTACATTATTGCCCTAAATGTCAATAATTTATATTTCCAAGTTTTACCAACTGAAATCACTGTTTTAGGCCAAAAAATACAAGTTGGCTTTTTTGCAGTGTAGCGAGAAATATATGTTTTATTTTCTAAATATTCAGTCAGTGAATGTACATAATCACTTTGTATGTTGGAATAGCCACGGGATATGACTGTCATTAACTTGCATTGTAGCAAAATCCGTGTCAGTTTCACGGAAATTTGAGTGATTCCGTGGCTATTCCACGGATTTTGAGTTAAGCGAAATCCGTGGCTATTCCACGAATTCCTGTGAGACCAGGTTGGTTTTTTTGGAGGCCGTTCCCCCTCTTCCTCTACTATTCCTCCTCTTCCCCATGATGTCGTGTCCGTCTCCCCCGTCATCATCTTCCTCCTAACTTTAGAGGTGCCAACATGTCACCAGCAGCGCTAAACTCTAATAGCTATGGGAACATTTTCTCCGACACCTGCAGCAAACATGAAGCCTGCTGGGCTGCTGGGAGAACAGAGGGAGGTTTATCTGGAATGGCAGGCCTTCCCTCCATCACCATGCCAATAGAGACAGCGGCACAGAGCTCGGCGCTTCACAGCCAGATAAGACCCCCAGACAAAGAATCACTGCAGCTACACCCCACTCACTACAATAAAGAGGAGGGGGGCAAGACATGTGACTAATAACCCCTGACAGTTTGCTCCAGTTAGATACTTTACTTTTAGCCTCTGAGTTCGTAGAGAGAGGCTGGTAGAAGTTAGGAGAGTTAAGCTAAAAGTATTAATTACACTGTAACAAATTTCTGTAAGAAAACAGCCAAATTGTGACAGTAACATACTGTTTTTTTTTTTTCATTAAAAAGGTATAATACTGTAGAAAACAATGCTTTTGTAGGCAGCTTGCCGTTTCCCATAAAATATATTATATATATATATATATATATATACATATATGATTATATATATTATATTATATTATATTATATATGTTACTTAACTAACTCATTCAGTATATGGTATATTAAAATTACTGAGGTTACAGTGAAGACAGCGCTTAATTCATAGTAATTGGCTTTCAGACAGTAATATGCTCTATTTACAAAAAATGACTGCATTGTTTAATGCAACAATATTTCAACTACCTTCAGCATTAAACTGTGTTTTAATCAATGAAATGCAGGATTTTACTGTAATTCAGTATGTGGTTTTATCACAGTAACATACTGTAAAGTAGATAACAGTAGAGGAACTGTAAAATTAACAGTAGAATGCTGGAAACCCTGCTGCCAGTATTTTACTGTTAATTTACAAGACAATTGTTTACAGTGTATACAAAACTGTAATTCCTAGGACTAATAACCCCTGACAGTTTGCTCCAGTTAAATACTTAACTTTTAGCCTCTGAGTTAGTAGTTAGAGAGGCTGGTATAAGTTACAAGTGTAAAGCTGATTGATTGATTGTCTTTATTTCGAACATGCAGGCAATAAAAAAACAAGTTTAAATGTTAATAGATGAATAAATAAAAAACAAAACAAAAAAGCAAAAAAATTGAAAAGAAACAGACACTTTCTGCAAGCTCGAAAGAAGCTAGGAAGAAGTAAAAAAACGTATCTAGTCCTACCCCTTAATGGCTCAGTATACATATATGAATAATCAGTATAGTCACATACAAATATTATAAATAATTATATATATACACATATACTGTAAACAATTTATATTCCATTGTGAATACCTATACATGTATATTATAAATGACTATATATATATAAATATTATAAACATAAATACAATTACCATGTATATTACAAAATTACAGTCTACATATGTCCAGGTTACAGAGGCTTTTCTAAATTTCTGTACTTTGTAAAGATGATGTCTTTAAAGCTAAAGGTATTAATTATACAAAACTGTAATTCCTCCATGAATCCAGCTTGAGTTGGACCCAGTAGACCGAACATACAGTAGACAGAACATATAGTTCATAGCCACCGTGTGATTAAGCATGTGTAGGAAATTACTGAGCTCTTATGGCTCCGTCAAACTGCAAGGTCAAAAAGACTGTGCACATAATCACCACATATTAACTGCCTGATTAGCGCTTTTTTTTTAAGCATTTGCCATTTTATGGCGATTATGTAAATGTTCTAATCACACTGGTGTTTTACTCTGACATCTGATTAATGGTCATATTATTATGCCCATGTAACATGGCTACAGATCATGCCTCTTTATAAGGTTGTACTTCATGGTTTATTTTAATGCCTTGGGGCTAAAGACCGCTGTTGTTGGAGGTTTTCAATACGTCCATCTGTACGCGTGGATGTCTGTCCATTCTGTACTCATGAACTCCATATCTTAGGAATACTTTGAAGGAATTTCTCCAAATTTGGCACAAATGTCGACTTGGACTCAAGGATGAACTGATTAGGTTTTGGTGGACCTAAGGTCAGTGTTACTGTGACTAAACATCCGTCCCACGGTGTAAAAAGGAACGTTTCCGCAAATCATTCTTTCCAGCTGCCATAAGACTGTACAACACAAACACAACCTGAACATTTTTGCATAAATCTGCACTCTGCACATTTCTCCACTTAAATTTGCACTAAGTTGTATATAGTATATTATTATTATTGTATATTTGTATATTGTTAAATGTCTTTTCTTAGATTGTTTATTTTTTATCTTTATCTTAAAAATTGTGTGAAACTTTGCGGCTGTAACAAAGAAATTTCCCCACTGTGGGATTAATAAAGTCAAATCAAATCAAATCAAATCATTTCTGAAGATCACGATATCTCAGCAATGCCTTGAGGAAATTTCTTCAAAATTGGCATAAATATCCACCTGGAATCAAAGACTAACTGTTTAGATTTTGGTGGTAAAATGTTAAGGTCACTTTGGCCATGACTCTAGCATTCATATGCTTATTATCACCTTCTCATTACCTATAATCTTTTCCCACCTTTAATATATGGTTATTGTATAGATCTTCTGTCCTGCTTGGTTGAAAATGTGTGTTAAGCATCCAAATTTGAGAATATGCAGCTTCTTTGCAGCAACTTCCACATTTGAAATATTCTAGTCTAAATATTTTCATGGCTATGTGTCTGGAGAGATGTACATGTAAACCTTAAGTTGAGTGGATGGTGGAGGCATACAGCAATAAGGTGGTTGTTGTAGTTTTCCAATAGTTATCTTAATTAAAAACTTCATATATAACCGGTTTCTGAATAACCAGAACCTTCCCACTGTCGCTGTGAATGACAAAATGAATAAAAGTATCATACATCCGTCCAGTGGTGTGATAGTAATGTAGATGGCTGTAACCTGACACTGCACTATAAATAAAAACCTACATCATGGATATATATATATATATATATATATATATATATATATATACAGCTGGACTCCAGTTACCTGCTCGGTGAGATTTGATTTATGCTGTTTTAGAGTCCTGTCAAACAGAACTGTGCATTGTGACAGCGTACTGTGCTGCATTTAAAATATTGAAGTTGTACACACTCAAAAAAATAACTTATTCCCAGAACGTAATAAAATTATGGAAATAATTTCCACCTAAATAAAATGCTTTAATTTAGCGAGAAACAGTTTTGTTGAGTGAACAAAATCTAAATATGTCGAGTCAACATGATGTGTTTGCGTTGCTGTTAATTAATTACCAGGTTAGTCCAACTAGATTTGTAAGGGTAATTGTAACATACAAACATAATTTTCTTGGGCCATTTAAACGTGTATGACATTATTAAGAGTTACTTTATTTAATAGGGTAGTTACAACTACTTTTTAAAATAGTGCAGGACATGAATTAATTGTGCTGAGCCAACAAAACAAAGTTAGGTTGAAGTGGTTTAGCCTAAAAGATTACCTTTATCATATGAAAATGAACATAATAGTAATTATTCAGGAAATAAATCATTTTTAAACAGAGTATTATATTCAGCAATTTAATTAGGTTGTTTTAACATAAAGTATTCTAGTACATTTTAAAGTGTTGCATTTTATGCTAAAACTACATGTTTTAAAACTGTTCAACCACAAAACATCATTTTATTTAGTGGAAGCTAAATGTTAGACTAAGGAGAAGGTAACAGACACCCAGTTTGCTTTTTTTGAGTGCACCAGACTACACCCTTGATCAAGAATTAGGGAAATGCCCAAGAGTGTTAGTGTCTGTGTGTGGGATGACTAAAGATGGTGAGCAGACGAAAAAATATTCAAGTGTTCAGTGCATGCTGACACTTGCAAAGGTTGCAGCACATTATGTACAAAAAGAAGTGAGTCACTTCTGCTCTCAGTAAATTAATACTGATTGCATACCAGTTATCTTTTAGTTAAGGCACAGATTTTTTAAGTTATTTTCCTACTGTACCTTCCTAGGTCGGTCTTCTTTTTGCAAGGCTGTAATACACATACACTGCACCTTTAGGAGTCCTTATGGGGTAAAGCTCCAGCCAGTGCTCCAGACAAGCTGTTCTCAACCTTGGGGTCGGGACCCCAATTGGGGTCGCGAGATGATTTCTGGGGGTCGCCAAATCATTTTGGAAGTCAGCTCTGTCTCCACTGTGTTAAAGTGTTCATGTGTTTTAGTCTTTTTGGTCACTTAATGTCCTTTTTTGGACATTTTGTGTGTTTTTTTTAGTAATTTTGTTTCCTTTTTTGGTCATTGTGTCTTTTTTGGTCATTTTGTTTCTTTTTTGGTCATTTTGTGTCTTTTTTTGGTCATTTTGCGTATTTTTTGGTCATTTTGTTTCCTTTTTGGTAATTTTTTGTCTTTTTTTTTTGGTCATTTTTTGTCTTTTTTTTTTGGTCATTTTGTGTCTTCTTTTGGTGATTTTGTCTCTTTTTTTGGTCATTTTGTGTCTTCTTTTGGTAATTTTGTGTCTTTTTTTAGTAATTTTGTGTCTTTTTTGGTCATTTTGTGTCTTTTTTGGTCATTTTGTTTACTTTTTTTGGTCATTTTGTGTCTTTTTTGGGTGATCTGAACTGTGCGTGTGATATTGTGTTCAGTGAGTGGGGGTTGCGGCCAACATGCATGTTAAATTGGGGGTCGCGACTCAAAAAGGTTGAGAACTACTGCTCTAGACTCAAGAATCAGCTCTCTGTTTGGTTGACCATGGCGAGCAAACTTGAATCACACAGTGCCACGACATGCCAGGGCCATGAAGTCTGTCACCATGAATATACAGACTGGATTTATGTCTCAACACTCCCGTGCGACCAGGAATAATGTCGGGGGTGTGGTCTGCATCCTTTTCCTTATTTCCTTGCAGAAAAATGCAGCTTTTCACCACAAAAGCTTGTTCTATTTTCATAGTTTATAGACACAAGTAATGGTTCAGTTTATGTTTATGTGATTGGCCATGGGCAGAAGATGTTTATCTCTGCAGTAACTGTTTTCTGGACTGGGTTCAGCTTTTCCTGAATAGTGCAGGCCTTGTATTAAGTCCTCAGTGTGAGCTAGTGAATGTGTAATCCATTAGAGGTAGTTATTGTATTACACAGTGGCTTCGAACGTAATATTGGTGTATTACATTGGCAGTGTATGAGTGTGAAAAGAGAAAGTCATTCACTCAGATTCCTCGAAGGAAACCTATTTGGCACGGGTCACCTCATGTGACCGAAGTCGCTGCTAAAAGCAAATAGAGAAAATCGAGTCATTCAGATGATTCTGGTTTTTGTTATTTATTGTGTGTGTCGGCATAAGTGTTTGTGCTTGTCTGGCAAGAAATTAACTTTGTCACAGCGGCCCTAGACAATAGCAGGCAGGAATTGCTGAGCCTGATGTTGCACTCAGGGAACAGTAAAGTCATTTCGCTCCAGCAGACCACTTAATAGCTTTGGCTGATGCAGAGTTTGGAAATCCATCAGTCAATTGGGCCAGACAGAGATGAGCAGCAGTATGCTTAGTATATGAGGAAACAGGTAGCAGGACAATGGAGCTGCTCTCATTATGAGCGTGAGTCATAAAGATACATTTAATTGATTTTTCAAACTGCACAATATCAGCCAATAATAGTTTGATCCGGCATTCCTTTGGGCATCACCAACAAGAGCATGAGGAATGACAATAGGCTGATTAATTCTGTGTAGTGTGCAAAGCTATAAGACAAGCAGTCAGAGCTCTGACGTTAGTATCTTAGTCTATTTTTATTTACTGTGATAGCTTTAGTCACAGGGTGCAGTGCATTTATTTCCAATCAGAGCAGCTGTATCAGGATGTTAAAGGCCAGCAGATTATTTATATATTTATTTGGAGGTTTTTATATAATTCTGTAGTTCTGCAGTAGTGTTCTTAATGTATTCAAATCCAACATTTTGGTTGTTTATGTATGTTTTTGCATTGAAATGCCAATTTTCCGAGCCCTTCTGAAAACTTTTGTCCAATTGACCTTTCTGGATTTCTGAATAATGACACTGCTACATGTATATCCTTATACATAGTGTTGTAATTACGCACCGGGGCGTCAACTATGTTGGGGTATCTGTTTAAAGATACCAATTGCCTTCATCAAGGATCACCAAAAATGTTGGGGATTAAGGATGGCTCTTTTATGAATAAATGATGACCTTGCACAGGGCGTCAAATATATTAATAAAAGGGCGTTATCATAAATGCTATCCCTTCCATAAGGATACCAAATATGCCGGAATGAACCTGAGCAACACTGGTGTGGATCTCACGGTTCAAAAGTGTGGTTGGATGGCTATAAGAATTATTAATAATTATCATAAACAATTATTAATTATAAGAAATGATATGACTTGATTTACTCTAAGTCAGCTCGTAAAAAGGGGCACCATCTGTAAGAACAGAAAAATATAGCCAATTCACCTAAATCAGTCTCATAAAGTTATTAAATTATCAATTTGGAACACTGATTATTAATTATGAATATAATTATAATCAAATTACCATATTAATATTTAATAGTGGTTGAAGGAATCGTGAATTCTTGTCAAAGAAGAGGATGGCATATCGTTCATAATGTACAACATTAAATAGACATCATTCGTAATCAAAAGGTATTTATTCTAAACAAGTAAAGCAAATAAAAGCACACATCTATAAAATAAGAACTACATTACAAAAGAGAAGGAAACAATAGCCAGATTGGTGATGTTTGTTTGGAGTACCACCATGGAAGCTAAATGTACTAATGTGGATGTCTCATTAGTTCAGATCCACGCAGGAGTCACACTCTAACAAACTAACCGATCGAGGCATCGTTGGACCAACAAATCCTGTATTCTGAGAAGTAAAATGACTGTTTTTGTCAAAGGGATATGTGCTGTTATGGACAGGCTGCAGCAATATGTATTTAAGCCTGAAACAAAAGCTTCCTCGGTTCATTGTACACTGTAAAAAAAAATCTGTTTAATTTACGGTAAAATACCGGCAGCTGTGGTTGCGAGAACTTCACCGTAAAAATTACAGTGAATGGATTTTCTATTCTAAATTTAAATCAGCAAAAACTGTCATTTAGACTGAATATTCCCGTTATTTTTAGGGTTATTGTGTCATTAATTCACACATCATGGTATTTCTCCATAAATTTTGCACGAAAATATAATAATATTTTTACAGCAAAACTGTGTGTTTCTTCCAGTTTATGTCAGAAAAAAGTAAAAGTTTTGTGCTATTCTTACGGTAATTAAAAGAGTCTAATATGGTGATATAGAATTTTTAATGTTACGCCCTATTTCTGATGTATTGACAGTGTTTTACTGTTATTTCTACAAACATTTTTTACAGTGTACACCTTTTCACCAAGTTTCATAAAAAACAGGACAGTAGTTTTTCTGTAATTCTGCTGAGAAACAAACAAACAAACCATCAACAAACAATAAAAATGAAGGAAATGTAGAGATTTGTAGTAAGAACATGTGAGCTTACCAGACCTATGTAAAAAAGATCTACTGGCATAAAACACCCAAATCTCCAGCTGAACTGTCCAAGGTTGAGTTGCATTGTGGGTACTGTCGCTAGTTTCACAAGGATGGAAAATATGTGTCATAAGAAAAAAGCTTTGCACTTCTTTAACATAGTTGGACTCACAAAAGTAAAGTTTTTTTTGAAGAGAAGATGAATCTATGGAGCTGCTTTGAGTGTTTGTATCTGAGTTAAATGATTAACTGCTAGTTTCAAAGGCCAATTCAGACTCCAACAAGTTCCAGTAAAGCTTTCTGAATAAATGGGCACATATAGAAGCTCAGCTCTGAAATAAAACCATGTGGGTGGTTGACGTGAAAAAAAAAGAATAGTTCAAAAATATATGTCAAATGACATACAATTATATTCCCTTATATGTGAATAATTCATAACTGAATGTGTCCATTTCTAATTCTTCATATATTTAGCATATTATTAACTTTTTGGTGTGGTAGTCCTAAAATGTGTCCACCGGTGCAACAAAATAAAGAATGTCATTATTTAATTCAGAGAATGTTGGACAGATAAGATAGATAAGCCCAAGGCATATTAGTTATGAATATTTTTATAAATTTACATTATTTTCAATGGTCAATCAATGTAAATTGATAAAAATATTCAGATCAATACTTAAACTGCGTTGTACCAACGGAAATAGTAATATTATGAAAATATTTGAGACAGAAGTGATCTTGTGTCCAGAGATTCTTCTGTCCTTCCTGGTTCTGGAAGGACCCCTCTCAGTAACGGGCTGGTCACATTAATGCCTGTTTTATACCTACATCATGGCGTTGCTCCAGGAGGACACCAGTTTTTGGACAAAATGTAATGTGTCATAATAACTCTACATAGGGACCTTAACACTTATATCCTCTAGATTCATTAAGTAAACACTCGTATGACATGCTTTTTTTATTTTTTTATTTTGTCTTTATTGAGGCCAACAGGTTACATACAACATAGGATATTTTCCCTTCTTAAAAAACAAAACATAATTTCTCTTATATGTACAGGTTCCTGATACATAGGAAAAGCAAAGAAAGGAAAAGAAAACTAAATCATAGAAAAGAAAACCATCAGGATTTTCATTCTGTATCCATAGATATACATCAACATCAGTTTTCTTCCCAGGCCCAATTTTTTAACATTTTTATGTATTAACATTATGAACAGTTCGAACATAAGAGGGAGTTTCACTTTATTCTCTGAAAGAAAATAAATAAAGAAAAGGGGACATGCATACACATAGATAATTACAACAAGACAAAAACAAAAACGTATGACATACTTTCAAGTATTTTAATGTATTTAGATACATTTTTCATTAAATTACAGTTGTTTTAAGATAAGTAATGCTACCTAGGACAGTTGCACCGGTGGACAAATGTCATGTTCAAAACAGAATATTTGCATAGTTGAAGAACGATGCTGATTGTTTGCAGATGGATTAGATGTAGAAGAATGAACTGCATATTAAAACATTATTTTTAATGAAATATTATCAAATTTTAGTAATATTTGTCACTGGGAACACAAAAATTTAGCGTCACGTCAACCACCCATATACAGATAAAATCACTAAATGGGATTTTTGG
Organism: Centropristis striata; assembly: GCF_030273125.1. Taxonomy (NCBI): domain Eukaryota; kingdom Metazoa; phylum Chordata; class Actinopteri; order Perciformes; family Serranidae; genus Centropristis; species Centropristis striata. The sequence goes on along the minus strand of NC_081528.1, from coordinate 37,084,024 downwards.
TTGTTCAAACAAGGTTAATTACAGGATGTAATTAAAAGCTGAACCTGATGTGTGTAATTCTCTCAGTCTGTAAGGATTGCTTGTCACTCTATGAAGCTCTATGAAGCTCTATGAAGCTCCAGCTAACCTCAGTGTCAGCTCTCTGGTCTGACTGGTTAAGATTGCAGGCACATTGCCACCAATGAAGTAAATTACCTTAGGTAGCTTAATCAGCCGTGGTGATGGCGCTGGGCAATATGAGGGAATTGGTATTCACTGTGTCCCGCCATTAATTATTTATTCTTTGCTTCAAGGTAGATAGCTAGATTTGGCTGCAGCAGAGTAAATGGAGAAGAAGAACTTGTTTTGTCACAGCAGCAGCTTAAAAACAACTCATCTCTCAATTTAGTGGTGTGTTTGTGTGTTGTTCCTGTAATATGATTTATTCTCATTGTGACTAATCTCATCAAAATGCAGCTGTCAGACTACATTCTGCTCATTTGAAATATCCTTATGCAAGCAGAAATATTGAGGGCTAAGCATGAAAGATTCAATAGATGCAAAATATCTGCAGCCAGCTGGAAAAACTTGACCCTTTTTTATCTTCTAACACTTAGAAGTTTTTCATATGTGTTGTAAATGTTATGCCCACTGATCTAAAATGTAACATGAGGGCTAATATCTGTTTTATGAGGTTTTTGTGTTCTGTCATTTTGATGACAGGGCTGTAAAAAAATCTGTATTAATCTATTATCACACGTCAGTTTTATTTTTAATGATTATAAGAAATTTAATAGCATTTATTTATTTATTTTTTAAATAATATACAGGACAAGCTTATCGATGCTGTTTTAAGGATACAGAGAGAAAAGATGCACATAGATATTAATGTGCAGTCACTGTATGTCAACACCACTATGCCTTTAACAAAAATAAAAAAAATAACAGAAAAGAGGCAGTGGAGGATGAGGACAATGTATTTGGTATCAAACCGCCTCTCCATCAGCTCCATTCAGATATACAGTTGAAACCAGAAGTTTTCTCTTCCTGATATCTTGGTTGATTTCTTTTGACTTTCCCATGATGTTACACAAAGAAGCAGTGTGTTTCAGGTGTGCTTGCGGGTAAAAATGACAAAATATTTTATGGGAAGTGCCTTTCGTTTAGACGGTGACGGCGTTTTTGGGGCTTAAAGACGCAAAAATCTGAAACCACCCTCCAAAGTGTAAAAGTGTAATCCTCTCCTCCGTAGCGTGTCGTCTACACTGACAAGACACAAAACTCTGATCTGATCTGCTCACGTCACGTATGTGTTTACGTCACATACATGCTCCAGGACAGGAAATAAAGAAACGTGGGATTATTTCCATGGTGGGACCTTCAAGCTGCTCTGGCAGCTCTAATAAACTTACAGGAGTCTTTCCACCAAATGTCCAGGATATGTACAGATAGTATTAGTGAACAGAGAAGGATCTGGAATTACCTCCATCACATTCTGGATGCAGCGATTGGTGGGAGGAGCCAGACGGCTGTGAACGAGACCTGGGAGATCTAGTGATGGTGGAGAACTTTGTGGAAGGAGTAGCTGATGAAAATGTGTGGTGTGAAAACTTCTGCGTGCCCAAAGATGCTCTTATGGCTTTAAGTGATGCCGCCTGGCTGCATACAATCACATTTCACACACTTTTGCGTCACCGTATGCAGCAGATTTCCTCCCGAAAACGCTCGTCTAAACGAGGAATAAAAAGTGAAGATGCGACGCCACTTTTGCGTCTTCTGTTCAGACCGTCCTCGTGTGAACGTAACCTGTGTCCATCTCCATCTCTACATCAGAGGGGGCATCGGTACCAATTTGAAATAATTAAACACCGGCTGTGATTCATGCATCTTTTCTCTTGGGCGTCTTGCTGACCAGGGATCAGGCTTCTGTGCCCACATGCGTTTCCAATGGGAGTTGTGGTTTGCTTTGTTTTACTGAGACTTGGCTGGTTCCCAGAGTGCCGGATGGCATCATTAAACTGAGTGACTCTTCTTCCTGTGCACCATATATTATGCTTTATGATGAATGATTTACAAGTTGGAGGAGGTGGAACAATTGCTTTCCACTGGAGTGACAAATAAGATTGATTAATTGATTGCATTGCTATCTATTTATTGAATACATTTGAATTGTTATTGATGCCTGCAGCTGTGAATGTAATTTTCAAATATTCAAGGTTCAAATATATAAAAATGTTTGGATTTGCTGCATTTCTCTGTTTGGTATAGTAAATCTGTCGGTTTTATGACAGTTTGTCAGACAAAATAAGACATTTAATGACATTGTTTTAGATGGAAGTTTTTTTTTTTAAGCTATATTGGGAGATTATATACTTTAAAGGAATAATTGCAAGCTGCAGCCCAATGAATATCATGCAGTCTTCTTCTAAAAGCTGCCCCGGTTTATCCCTTAACCTAAAAGCCTTAGTGTGTCTCGATTTAATTGTGCCATGATGCTGCACAGTTTCTCTTCACTTCTAAGCAGCTCACACCTCTAATCAGAGGCGGCTCCGCTGTTGAGACAAGGTAATTAGCTGTTCAGAGAGGAGTCTGCAGAACAGACTCATCTGTTTTTCAATCAGAGGCTGTGCACTCTGATCAGGGCCTGCAGGGAACATGGACCAACTAGAAAAAGGATGCTTTCTCATAACTCCTACTGCAAAAAGAGACGGCGTTATTTCATCATTGCTATGAGTGACAGGCATATTTGCATTCTTGTGCATCCTAAATACATACATTAAAGTATCAATCAACAAAGGAATTCTTTCATCTCTTTTTTTTTATGCACTGTAACAGTGCATGCCCGGGCCATGTGCTGCAGGCAGAAACAGAAGCTGGTAAAAGTGAGACAGCTGCACACTCAGCCTGAAGTGCATGACAGGTAATTTAGGACACAGACAATTATACCTATTTCAGCTTACTTAAAATGTTAATTAAACTAATTGTTACAGAGCTAACAGAATCGAAAAACTATAAAAAGGTGTAGTGCCATGATATGTATACAATCAGTGTTTTGGTTGCTTATAGCAGTAGTTCTCAACCTTTTTGAGTCGCGACCCCCAATTTAACATGCATGTTGTCCGCGACCCCCACTCACTGAACACAATCTCACACACACAGTTCAGATCATAGAAACTCAGCTGATACGACGTATTTTGGACAAATAATGAAGCAGACAACAACTAAAAACAGTCAGCTTCAAGCCAGAGACTCCTTGTAAAGTAATAACTTGCTACTTTGGCATTTGTCAGAAAAGACACAAAATTACCCAAAAAAGAATCAAATTGACCACAAAATGACACAAAATTTTTAAAAAAAAGACACAAATTGACCAAAAAAAGACACAAAATTACCAAAAAAAGGCATAAAATGGCCCAAAATAAGAAACAAAATGACAAAAAAAGACACAAAATGACCCAAAAAGACACAAAATGACTTAAAAAACCCCACAAAATGACCAAAAAAGACACAAAATGACAAAAAAAAGGACAATAAATGACCAAAAAAGACACAAAATGACAAAAAAAAGGACAATAAATGACCAAAAAAGACACAAAATGACAAAAAAAAGGACAATAAATGACCAAAAAGACTAAAACACATGAACACTTTAACACAGTGGAGACAGAGCTGACTTCCAAAATGATTTGGCGACCCCCAGAAATCATCTCGCGACCCCAATTGGGGTCCCGACCAAAAAAAGGAAACAAAATGATCAAAAAAGACACAAATTGACCACAAAATTATCAAAAAAGACACAAAATGACCAGAAAAGACACAAAATGACCAAAAAAAGACACAAAATGACCAAAAAAGACACAAAATGACCAAAAAAAGACACAAAATAACCCAAAAAAGACAGAATGACTTAAAAAAAAGACACAAAATGACCAAAAAAGACACAAATTGACCACAAAATGATAAAAAAAAAGACACAAAATGACCTAAAAAGACACAAAATGACCAGAAAAGACACAAAATGACCAAAAAAAGACACAAAATGACCAAAAAAGACACAAAATGACCAAAAAAAGACACAAAATAACCCAAAAAAGACAGAATGACTTAAAAAAAAGACACAAAATGACCAAAAAAGACACAAATTGACCACAAAATGATAAAAAAAAAGACACAAAATGACCTAAAAAGACATTAAGTGACCAAAAAGACTAAAACACGTGAACATTTTATCACAGTGGAGACAGAGCTGACTTCCAAAATGATTTGGCGACCCCCAGAAATCATCTCGCGACCCCAATTGGGGTCCCGACCAAAAAAAGGAAACAAAATGATCAAAAAAGACACAAATTGACCACAAAATTATCAAAAAAGACACAAAATGACCAGAAAAGACACAAAATGACCAAAAAAAGACACAAAATGACCAAAAAAGACACAAAATGACCAAAAAAAGACACAAAATAACCCAAAAAAGACAGAATGACTTAAAAAAAAGACACAAAATGACCAAAAAAGACACAAATTGACCACAAAATGATAAAAAAAAAGACACAAAATGACCTAAAAAGACACAAAATGACCAGAAAAGACACAAAATGACCAAAAAAAGACACAAAATGACCAAAAAAGACACAAAATGACCAAAAAAAGACACAAAATAACCCAAAAAAGACAGAATGACTTAAAAAAAAGACACAAAATGACCAAAAAAGACACAAATTGACCACAAAATGATAAAAAAAAAAGACACAAAATGACCTAAAAAGACATTAAGTGACCAAAAAGACTAAAACACGTGAACATTTTATCACAGTGGAGACAGAGCTGACTTCCAAAATGATTTGGCGACCCCCAGAAATCATCTCGCGACCCCAATTGGGGTCCCGACCCCAAGGTTGAGAATAGCTGGGAATCCTTCGCTTCTAAGAACATCAGCTTGTTTGGAGTTTTTTTTTTTTAAGATTTCTGAAATTCTTTAACAACTCTGCTCCTGTCATGACTGGGAACGACTTGTCTGTCATCTGACTAGTTTGAATAATATCTCTTAACATGAGCTGTCCGAGTCCTTCCCACTTGATATAAAATATTTAACTCACTTTGTCTCCGGTCTAACCGACACATCAGAGTGAGAGGTGGGGGTGTGGGTCCTCCCTGTCTCATCCTTCCCCCTTTATCCACTCGCTTTAGCATGCCCTACTACCCTCCTCACTGATTTAAGTGCTTGTGACAGGGAGAGCTGATCTGGTCCAATCTACCTCTTCACATGCAAGACTGCTTTTTTTAAACCTTTATTTGCAGGGCTCGGTTGACTCCACACCTCTGCTCCTTTCATACTGGGAATGTGACATTTATTTAAAAAAAAAAGGTGCACAATACTCAGACTTTCCAGGATATTGCTTCCATTAAGGGCCCATATTTGCAAGGATATAAAAAGCTCTTACTGGATTGTGGTAATTACAGGGACCTTAACAACAACACAGCATTGTTCCTCTTTATTGCCATGTCATTTACTCCTGTTATTCTCATTAACTTCCCAGTTTGTAATGGTTGCCTAATTAACCTAATAAAGCATTGGCACACACTTTGAACTGTGTTTAAAAAACATGTTCTCAACAGGAAACTGATCCACACAGTCATACTTTAGCCATCTAAACACCTTTTTTTGAGTCAAATTCAGGGTGTTTGCTCACTTTTTGGCACCACCGATAATATCCTGGAGCTGGAGCTCACTGTGTCTGTGAGCGAGAGGGAGAAAATGATTCCCCGACCTCGTCATCGGCCATAAATGCAAAGACTGTTAAACAACACACACTGGCTCCCTAGTCTTTTTGGTCATTTTGTGTCTTTTTTGGGTCATTTTGTGTTTATTTTAGTCATTTTGTGTCTTTTTTTTGGAATTTGTGTCTTTTTTTTGGTCATTTTGTTTCTTTTTTGGGTGATTTTGTGTCTTTTTTTGGGTGATTTTGCGTTTATTTTAGTCATTTTGTGTCTTTTTTTGTCATTTTGTTTCTTTTTTGGGTGATTTTGTGTCTTTTTTTGGGTGATTTTGTGTTTATTTTAGTCATTTTGTGTCTTTTTTTTTGTCAATTTTTGTCTTTTTTTTGGTCATTTTGTTTCTTTTTTGGGTGATTTTGTGTCTTTTTTTGTCATTTTGTGTCTTTTTTTTGGTCAATTTGTGTCTTTTTTTTGGTCATTTTGTTTCTTTTTTGGGTGATTTTGCATCCTTTTTTTGTCAATTTGTGTCTTTTTTTGGTCATTTTGTTTCTTTTTTGGGTGATTTTTCTGTCTTTTTTTGGGTGATTTTGTGTTTATTTTAGTCATTTTGTGTCTTTTTTTTTGTCAATTTGTGTCTTTTTTGGTCATTTTGTTTCTTTTTTGGGTGATTTTGTGTCTTTTTTTTTGGTAATTTTGTGTCTTTTTTGGTCATTTTGTGTCTTTTTTGTCATTTTGTGTCTTTTTGGTCATTTTGTGTCTTTATTTGGGTCATTTTGTGTCTTTTTTGTGTCATTTTGTGTCTTTTTGGTCATTTTGTGTCTTTATTTGGTCATTTTGTAGTCAATTTGTGTCTTTTTTGGTAATTTTGTGTCTTTATGGTCATTTTGTGTCTTTTTGGTCAATTTGTGTCTTTTTTGGTCATTTTGTGTCTTTTTTTGATCATTTTGTGTCTTTTTTTGATCATTTTGTGTCTTTTTTTGGTCATTTTGTGTCTTTTTTTGATCATTTTGTGGTCAATTTGTGTCTTTTTTGGTCATTTTGTGTGAAAATGATTCCCCGACCTCGTCATTGGCCATAAATGCAAAGGCTGCACGTGTCTACGGCTGTTAAACAACACACACTGGCTCCCGGCCCGCTCGTAAATTACGGAGCAAAAAGCCTCTCCAAAGACCGCCGTCAGAGAAAGCGCTCAGTCAGGGAGGTTGTTTCCCATAAGCAACACCGTTGCTGTCAGTTAACAGAGTTTTGTGGCTCCGAGACCAGGACTGTGTTTACAAATTATGAAAAGCGCCTTGGATGGGGTCATTAGCTTCTTTATTGCTGCGTTTTGTTCCATGTGGAATGGTTTTCTCCTCTGTACAGTTGGCTGAGAGGCTCCGGAGGGTCTTTTTTTAGACATCAGTGCTATCTAGACATGGAGATACTAACGGCTAAGTGTTGGTGTTGTTACAGAATATAAGAGCATTTAAAGCTGCAGTGATTTGTTAACAATAACTATTCTGCCCTACAAAGCAAAAAGGCAGTAACTGCATTTCTGGTCAAAAATGAGTTATTATCGTTTTCATGACATTCAAGGCATCTTTTGTTATGTGACGGTAGTCGTTTATACAGTAACTGCAAAAAGCCCTAGTGAAACACAGCAAGAGTACAGTAACATCCATTACTGTATTCTTGTTATGTTTTACCTAACAAAAAAATAACCGTGTTGCTGCGTAGTGAAGTTACTGTTTCTATGGTGACCACACAGCTGATTTCACGGCATCCTCACGAAAAACTATTTTGTTTATTGTTTGTTGGTCATTTAATGTCTTTTTTGGGTCATTTTGTGTTTATTTTAGTCATTTTGTGTCTTTTTTTTTGGTCAATTTGTGTCTTTTTTTAGTAATTTTGTGTCTTTTTTTTGGTCATTTTGTCTTATTTGGGTCATTTTGTCTTTTTTGGTCATTTTGTTTTTGATCATTTTGTTCCTTTTTTTTGTCATTTTGTGTCTTTTTTTCGGTCATTTTGTGTCTTTTTTGGTCATTTTGTTTCCTTTTTTGGGTCATTTAGTGACTTTTTTGGTCATTTTGTGTCTTTTTTTGATCATTTTGTGTCTTTTTTTTGGTCATTTTGTCTTTTTTGGGTCATTTTGTCTTTTTTGGTCATTTTGTTTCTTTTTTTGGTCATTTTGTTTCTTTCTTGGGTCATTTTGTGTCTTTTTTTGGTCATTTTGTGGTCAATTTGTGTCTTTTTTTGGTCAATCTGTGTCTTTTCTGGTCATTTTGTGTCTTTTTTGGTCATTTTGTGGTCATTTTGCTTCTTCTTTGGGTGATCTGAACTGTGCGTGTGAGATTCTGTTCAGTGAGCGGGGGTCGCGGATAACATGCATGTTAAATTGGGGGTTGCGACTCAAAAAGGTTGAGAACTACTGTTATAGACCACCCGATTAATTGGAATAAAAATAATAGTCAGTTGCAGCCATCATATGATCCCTTATGGGGACGTGCTGAAATGAATAGTACTAGATGTCCTCTTTTCCACCAGAACCTTCTGAATTGTTTCACCAGCTCGTCTCCACAGTGAAGTATTTTCTTGTGTACCTCCTGAAACTATCATTACCCCGAAGCTTTGGGTCTTGTATAAATGTTTCTATAAACCTAAGATGCTGTTTCATTTGTTATTTGAGGATGCACACATTTTATTGCTTTTGTGTCCTTGTCTGCTGTCTCGGGGTGAGAGGAAATAGCACTTTGTGGCTCCTCTGGCTGTCCTGTGTCTGTTAACATTGTGGAAAATTGTTTTCCCAGTCAACATCAGAGTTTTCAGTCTGAGCAACGCTTAAACGAAAGATGTATTTGTAGCCAGTTTTTCTCTCTTTGATCGTTGTTTGGTGGTTGTTCTGTCCTCTATTTGCCCCCTTTTTTTCATCATTTCTATTACTTTTTGTGATATGTGCAAACTAAACCTATAGTGTAACGTAAACAAACACGCAGCTGATTTGATGGAAATGCTATATATATATATATGATTTATAGCACGCATGCTTTTATGACTCTGCTGGATGGAGTGAATGCCAGTAGCTTTTTAAATTGTTTCTATAAACTGTTTCTGGATCAGTTCACTGTCTGAATGAATTTATTTGAGCATTTATGACAAAAAAGATCCACCATATCTTGAAGAAATGCACCCAGAGGGCTCAGATGACTGCTTTACTGTTTCTCTGTGTTTGTTTTTTGGATTTCTTTCTTTTTTTTTTTTGAGTTGATTAAATTTGATGTTCATCCGACAGACTGTATATAAAAAATGATTTGTCCTTTCTAACATAACCTACAAACATTAGAGTCCGGTTGAAATGGTTCCTTTTAACCTAACCCAGTGTTTTGTTTTGTTTTTGTTTGTTTTTCTTTTTTTTTTGGCCAACTTTTCCAGAATTTAATTGAAAATGATGCAGTTTAATGTCTCAGTGTACTCTGAAATTAATGCACATTTGCAACATTTAAAATTCTTTATTGAGCATGATAGTGTTTTGAAAATAAAAAAAAGATTCAAAATCACATTTTATGTTGAACTAAAAGACTAAAAAAAGACACAAAATGACCAAAAAAAGACACAAAATGACAAAAAAGACACCAAAAGACACAAAATGACTTTAAAAAGACACAAAATGACCAAAAAAAGACACAAAATGACTTACAAAGACATGAAAATATTTCAAAAATGGACAAAATAGCCCAAGACTCCATAGAGTTAAGTTGTTAACCCATTTCTTGTTCCCTGAAAAAGGCCTACTTGTATAATTCTGAAATGTACATTATTTTCCAGTTTTGGTTAAGCTTACCTTTTTTTATTTACCTCTGGCAGTTCACCACTTACCTTTGGACCCTTTCAAGCTGTTCATTTGACTTGAACTGCTTGAATTTCAGTAAAAAATTGAAAAATTGGGGTGTGTATGTGGATATTTCAGGGTGAAAAAGGAGATGTGTTGCAAAGTTCTGTGGAATTGGGATCAGGCAATGGATTTATTTCTAACTGTTTTTACACGGTGGCCTCACATATTGCAGCATCGTGTGGTGCTGCCGTCTTTTCAACATGTCCCCGTTGTGTAGGAAGGCCTGACAGACTGTCATCTCTTCAACATGCCAGCGGGGCTCATTAACAGACAAATACTCTACAACATGATTGCATGTCTGTAACAGCGTGGGGAACGTTGTGTTAGTATAAACTATACCATATTTTATTTTGCAGATAAAGAATATGAATTACATTAATTGTAGAAGATGGATAGTTTTGTAAATTGTGATTGTAGTCAGGATGACAGACGTAAACCACATCACCACAAACATGACGGCGCTTCTATCCAGTGAAGCGATTTAATTTCCACAACCCACTAGTGACATCTGACGAGTGCAAAGGTTTTCCTCGTCATTACTCATACATGCATCCAGCCATCCGAAGAAAAAAAAAATGACTGTAAAGACAATACTGACAACTGTTCCCAGGCAAACAGAAACATATTAAATCCACTACAGTTAAAATTCAATAACTGATTTTATTATTAACCCTTTTATTACGACAAAAAATGAGCGAAAAAGAACAATAATTGGAGATTTTTAAACGTCTACTTCTCCGGCATAATTTCACCTAGAGACTCCATTTAAACTTTAAACAGTAGACACAAGTCTTGTGTATCGCTGTATTAATCCACGTTTCGATAGGTCATATAGTTTTTTATCAATCCCTGTTCAATGACCATGATCATTTTTGGAGAAATTCTGAGATTATAATGGGTGTGTATTGCACGGAATGTTCGTGTCACAGTGTGTGACATCATCGCCAGAGTGTAGAGGGAGAGAAAAAATTGTCAAAAAATAAATGTGAAAACTGCGCTCCAGGCCGCAAATTCCACTCTACAGAAATAATTTATACATAGAAACGTAGGAAAATTTCTCTTCTCCCTCACAATCCTCTGGTAAAGCTGTCAGAGTTATAGTTTGGGCGTAGGACGCACAGATGATCCACCAACACCACCAACAGCCTCATTGGGTCCCATATTAAAAACGCAGGAAGATTTCAGAAAAAAGGAAGATGGAACAGTTTTTTTTCAAAATTTCCCCAGAGGAAATTTTCTAGTTCTATTCTATTATGCAGCAGCCCTTTTTTAAGCACAATATCTTATCATTACAGGTAATGTCATCATTTTAAAAAAAAAATGCAGTTGTATCATGCAGTACAGATGTTGTCAACTAGTGCTCATACCAGCTTACATTGGCATTCCTTAGGATTTTAACAGAAGACTTAAATTATACAGTCACATGTAACACTTGCATTAAGAGGAATCTTTTAAAGGGATCAGTGAAATGGATTTTTATCAGATTGTTTCCTAAAAGTATGAAAGTATGGCTAGAAGACTGATGCTCATAAGAAAGAAAATGCTTAACTTGTTATTGGAAGGCAGTTCTGGTTGCTACAGTAAATATGAATGATGTTTCTCCAACCATGATACTAATCCAGAGGCCATAATAACAAAAGTTGTTAATTGATTGATTGATTGATTGATTGATTGAGAATTTATTTGAACACAAAATAAAAGATCAACATTTAAAAACAAACGAACAACAATAAATACAAGACAACAACACAAATGAAACAACAACAAGACTCAACACTTATTTGTGTTCAAAAGGAGTCAAAGCTTATTAAATCCCTTTTCCCTATGTTAATTTACTATATTCAGTTATATAACAATAATATTTATATATATGTATGTATAACACATAGTAATGTAGTTTATAAACTCATTATTACCATTATTAACACACATAACTTGTTATTAACTTACAAACATAAGTACACATGCACCCATGTAGTCATAATGAGACAACGATTAAGAATTTAAGTAAATTAGGAGCCACGTTTAACAACGGCAAAACTGTATAAAAGCATTATTTTAAAAACTCTCATAAACCTTCTGCCTATGTCAGACTAGTACTTCCCAAACATTTCGCTAAACCTTTCTCTTTAAACCCCCCTTTACTTCAATACAACAAGAATCGCCTCAGTTTTTGTCTTGAATCCAGTAAGTTAACACATGGATGTCTAATATTTTTAGGAAATTATAATTTTGGGTTGAAGTATTCCTTTAACCTACGGTGACACCCATGTAACAAACACTTTAAATATTCTAGGACAGGGGTCTCAAACTCAAATGACCTGGGGGCCGCTGGAGGCAGTGTCAAAATGACCAAAAAATCTAAATTACTTAAAAAAGACACAATAAAGACAGACAAAATGACTTAAAAAGACACAAAATGACCAAAAAAGACACAAGATTACAAAAAAGGACACAAAATGACAGAAAAAAACTAAATTTCTTAAAAAAGACACAAAAAAGACACAAAATTAGTAAAAAAGAGACACAAAATGACCAAAAAAGACACAAAATTACTGAAAAAACACTAAATTACGTAAAAAAAGACAAAATGACAAAAAAAAGACATAAAATGACAGAAACAAAACTAAATTTCTTAAAAAAGACACAAAAAGACACAAAATTACTAAAAAAGAGACACAAAATGACCAAAAAAGACACAAAATTACTGAAAAAACACTAAATTACGTAAAAAAAGACAAAATGACCAAAAAAAGACATAAAATGACAGAAACAAAACTAAATTTCTTAAAAAAGACACAAAAAAGACACAAAATTACTAAAAACGAGACACAAAATGACCAAAAAAAGACACAAAATTACTGAAAAAACACTAAATTACGTAAAAAAAGACAAAATGACCAAAAAAAGACATAAAATGACAGAAACAAAACTAAATTTCTTAAAAAAGACACAAAAAAGACACAAAATTACTAAAAACGAGACACAAAATGACCAAAAAAAGACACAAAATTACTGAAAAAACACTAAATTACGTAAAAAAAGACAAAATGACCAAAAAAAGACATAAAATGACAGAAACAAAACTAAATTTCTTAAAAAAGGCACAAAAAAGACACAAAATTACTAAAAAAGAGACACAAAATGACCAAAAAAAGACACAAAATTACTGAAAAAACACTAAATTACGTAAAAAAGACACAAAATGACTTAAAAAGACACAAAATGACAGAAAAAAACTAAATTTCTTAAAAAAGACACAAAAAGACCAAAAGAAGACACAAAATTACTGAAAAAACACTAAATTACTTTAAAAAAAGACACAAAAACCCCCACAAAATTACTAAAAAAAAGACACAGAATGACCAATAAAAACCCACATCATAAATATGTTCTGCGTGGTTCACTTGGTCTGTGATATATCCCCCATAACTTTCCTTTATGGATAACTGGCTCTGGGTTCTTATGGGTTAAAAATACCGAATACCGAAAAAAACCGAAACACATTCTGACTTCTGTGTGTATTTGTCCAAACTAAACAGTTGTACTAGTCACTCGGTTGTGTTTTTCTACCCTTCTTGACGTATTTTTTATGATTTCCAGACAAATGTAAAATGCCTTGCAGCCTTCTTTGTGTTGCCCGTGTGTGTGTGAGATGAGGTAGTTTATCACAGAGATAAGCGTGCAGGCTGAGGGACGGCTACAGGAAGGGAAAGGTACACCAGAGCTGCTGGTGAAGCACCAATCACTTCTTGTGAAGTTCTTATGATTAATCCAGCGCTGTGGATTGTTGCGCAGGGCGACTTGGTTAGGATGCTGTTTCTCTGCTGCGGAGACAAAAGACGAATGGACCGATGGCGGCTATTATGGGCTATCTGCCTTCTCCATCACTGTAGAGGCCGGTTGACTCTGATAATCCTCTCTTCACTGGAGGGATCCTCTAATCCCTGCACCACACCACTCAGGTGTCTGGCCTGGTGCATTCGTCAAGATGACTAATGGAGTGAAGGGTGTGAATATACATATGAAAGTGAACGCATACTTACACAAGGCTAAACATGTGGAACATTGTCTGAATGATGAATATCTGTAGGAGGAGGATACACAGCAAGCATCTAAAGCAGGGGTCTCAAACTCAAATTACCTGGAGGCGGTATCAAAATGACCAAAAAAAAGACACAAAATGACTAAAAAATGACACAAAATGACAGAAAAAAACCTAAATTACTTAAAAAAAGACACAAAATGACAAAAAAAGAAAAAAAATGACTGAAAAACCACTAAATTACTTTAAAAAGACACAAAATGACAAAAAAAGACATAAAGTGACCAAAAAAACCTATATTACTTAAAAAAGAAACAAAACAATTTGTTGTTTTGTCGGGACCCCAATTGGGGTCGCAAGATGATTTCTGGGGGTCGCCAAATCATTTGTTTTAGTCTTTTTGGTCACTTAATGTCTTTTTTTGTTCATTTTGTGTCTTTTTAGGTCATTTTGTGTCTTTTTTGGTAATTTGGTTTCCCTTTTTTGGTCATTTTGTGTCTTTTTTTGGTCATTTTGTGTATTTTTTGGTAATTTTGTGTCTTTTTTGGTCATTTTGTGTATTTTTTTGTCATTTTGTGTCTTTTTTTAGTCATTTTGTGTCTTTTGGTGTTTTTTTTGTCATTTTGTGTCTTTTTTTGGTCATTTTGTGTCTTTTTTTAGTCCTTTAGTCCAACATAAAATGTGATTCTGAATCTTTTTTTTTACTTTCAAAACACTATCATGCTCAATAAATAATTTTAAATGCTGCAAATGTGCATTAATTAGTACACTCAGACATTAAACTGCATCATTTTCAATTAAATTCTGGAAAAGTTGGTGTGTTCTGAAACTTTTGACCAGTAGTGTATATATGAAAGTGAATGCATACTTACACAAGGCTAAACATGTGGAACATTGTCTGAATGATGAATATCTGTAGGAGGAAGATACACAGCAAGCATCTAATGGCATTGTGAAGCAGTAAAACCGACAGTGTTGCCCATTCACTGTATTGATCCACCAGTTAAACATGAAAACTCATCAATAACAATCGTGCATTTACAATGCTGCTGCGATTTCTTTTTACCAAACAATCATCAACATTCGGCTCATTTTAAAGCAACGTGTGCTGCGGCTGATTGCTTTTTACTTTCCTCCTTATTTCGACAAACAATTCAAGTTGCATTTCTGCTGCAAAGAAAATCTATTGTTTCATTTTAATAATGTCTACAGCCTCAACAAGCGAGTCTGCATAAAACTGTTTGGAACGCCGTATCCCCGCAGCTTTTGTGCTCACTCTGAAGCTTTCATATTGCTAAGCGTGCTGGATCTGAATCACAATTTCAGAGACTGATTTCAAAGAGCAGTGTGAAACTTTTCTCTCTCCCCAGCTTTCCTGCATCATTCATAATCATTAGCGTACACATTGCCACAAGTTAGCAACTCTATCTTTTTTTTCTAAACTATAGAAAAGTACTTCAGAGCTAAGTGTGTGGAAATGAAAAATGTTGGCAATAACAAATATGATAGCGTATGTGGGTGCCTTAAGAGTGATGAATGCCATTTGTTGTTGTGGCCCACAAAGGACTTAAAAAAACAGATTCTTTTGCATCCCCCACATCAATTCATTTCTCCAAATTAAAATAACTGTCATTATTCTTCTGAAGTTTGGGCTGATACCATTCTGATGGTGAATTAGTGGACTATTTTTCTCTCCTCACAGCGGGAGGGTGTGCTTTTTATCGTTGGCCTTGATTTTTTGCCTTGTGGTTGCCATTACTGTGCTAAATTGTCTACACTGTAAAAAACGTCTGTAGATTTTACGGTGAAAAACTGCTAAACAGTAAAAGACCATGAAATGATAAATGAGTTAATTCAGTTTCAGTAACAATGAAACACCATAAATGTATATATCAGCCAAAACAGCATTTTTTACAGTTTTGTTTTTTGAAAAATAGATTACTTCACTGTAAAATACACTGTATTATTTATTTAATGTAATATATATATACAAGTCATCGCTGTAATTTTTGCATTTATCTTTTGTAAAAAAATAATAATAAATGCATGCGGCATTTATAAAGTATTTTCTTTTCAATTATGTGGCAGAACAGTATTTCTTTTGATGGAAAAACCTTTTATTTATACAGTAAAAAATGGAATAAAATGGCAATCTTAAACATGAAATCAACAGTGCTATCTTATCTTTTTACCGTAATATTTAAAAAAGTTCAACCGTTTTTATTACGGTAAAGTTCGGGCAACCACAGCTGCCGTTTTTTTACCGTAAAAACAACAGGTTTTTTTACAGTGTAGTTGCATTAGGTCTCCTTATTATAGGTCCACATGCCTGTTAGTGCAGGGCACAACATACTTTTATCAGATAAATTTCCTCTCCTGTTTGCAAGTACACCACAGTACGTTAATGCATAAAAACAATACAGTAACAAATGACTGGTTTTGCAATTGCCTGGCTGCCATAAATCATGTTAGGCTCGGCCGATATCGCCAGAATGTTTGAACCTGATATGTATCATTTAACTTCTTGATAACAATACCACAATATAGCATATTTTGAGGTTATTAAATGAATAAATAGTCTATATAAAATAACCTCATGGTAAAGCCTCTTTTGTATGTTCCTGTTTAAACTAAATACTTGACATATTTTCTTTTCTTTTTAAAAAAAAACGTTAGTATATAATGAACATTTCAGATTCAATTTTAGAGATAAAAATATGCTATACAGTTTTGTTTTGTTTTTTCCTTGGTGCTTTTTATTCAGATTCAATAAAAGTTGTGTGCCGGGTGAGAAACATCTCTTTTTTTTTGCATTTTGCATTTTGCATTTTGATATCCAACATGGTGAAACATTTTATTCCGTTTTTTCACACACACACACACACTTTTGGAGGACAACTTTATTTTTTATTTACATAACAAAAAAAAAAGTATGTGTGGATATTTCAGGGTGAAAAAAGGAGATGTGTTGAAAAGTTATGTGAAATTGGGATCAGGCATTTGTAGAGGTGAATTCTTTAATAAATGTAGACCAAGTTTTGTTGAATCGGGGTATGTTGTGATTGATTGATGCTGACATTTTTTCCATTGAGATTTGGTCTATTAACAGATTCTTCCAGTGTGCTATACAGTTTTCTAAGAAATCTGACCTTTTATGTCCTTGTTATCATCAATTTAGACACAGTGGTGTCACAATATCTACTAAATAATGCCACTGAAAAGTGATAAATGATCATTAAATGATCACCCAGCCCTATTTAATCATCTTGTAGTTTATCTTGAATAGTTCTACATGTGTCTGGTTTCTTTTAGTTGCTAAACCTTTGAAGTTGTATAACCAAAGAACCAATTTTAATCATTTTTTGCAACATTTTCCTAACAAACCATTGTGTGGAAAAACAAGGTGCAGACGATTATGTGTTAAAACAGCATTCAGATGTGTTAAAAATGTTTCTAGTTACAGGAATAATGTTTTTGCTTCTTTTTTTTCCAAATCTGATTTAGTCCTTTTTGAAAATATTCATGCTTGTCGAGCCTCTAACCAACCCAAGCCAGCGGATTAATCATGTTGTCTTTCTCCCTATTCCTCACGCATATTTTATTCCAGTCTGCATTGTTTTCTGTATTGAAACCATGTGGAAAAAAAGGGAAACAATCTTGCATTCGCTCCCCTCTCTGCTCTATGTTCCCCGGGTTAATCTAATATTATCAGATTGTCTCTACTGAGTCACATTAGGAGGTTACTGGAGGTCAGCAGTGATGATAAGGAGGCATGAGTCATAAATTTGATTATGCTACAGACGGAAACAAGTTAAAAGGAATCAAAATTATAGCCTGTTGAAATTTGGGAACTTGAGACTTTGGCAGCATCCTTTTGATCTGTTCTGTTGTCTGTTTCCACCACAGCAGACACACAAAGTGGAATAAACAGCAGGGGGGAGACAGGGTGGTGTGAGTTTTTACAGACTTCAATTATGTTGCAGAAATATGATAATCTGATGCTGATAGATGTGTAGATTACACTGTTAAAGACGATGTTTTTTTTATGCTTGGAGCTAGCAATGAGAAATTGTTCCTGGGGTTCAGCCAATGGACGATGCCATTGGCAGCCAAACATCATGATTTAAAAGCCTCGTCTCAATCCTCAGTCTTAATATTGTGCTACTTTATATGCCTATATTTGGTGGATTGTGGTTCAGGTCTGGTTAGGGCGGGGCGATATCTCCATATAAAAAATATATCAATATATATTTTTGAATGTGATATACAGTACAGGCCAAAAGTTTGGACACACCTTCTCATTCAATGTGTTTCCTTTATTTTCATGACTATTTACATTGTAGATTCATCAAAACTATTAATGAACACATATGGAATTATGTACTTAACAAAAAAAGTGTGAAATAACTGAAAACATGTCTTATATTCTAGTAAGCAAAGGGTGGTTACTTTGAGGAATCTAAAATACAAGACATGTTTTCAGTTATTTCACACTTTTTTGTTAAGTACATAATTCCACATGTGTTCATTCATAGTTTTGATGAATCTACAATGTAAATAGTCATGAAAATAAAGGAAACGCATTGAATGAGAAGGTGTGTCCAAACTTTTGGCCTGTACTGTATATATATCCATATCCATCCATATCCCATACATCGATATAGTTAAATTTTTTTCTTTCTTTATATATAATTGCTGCCCTTACTAGGGTTTGTCATATTTAGTTCTTTTGTAATAAATCTTTTGTTATTATTTTCTCATATAAATATATTTATTTCAGAAAAAGATTGGCCTAATTTATTTCTATTTAAGATATTTTTTTATTTAAATGTGCACTTTATGGAGCTTTGATTTATAAAAAAAAAAAAAAAAAAAAAAAAAAGCTACTCCTGTTGTTGTACAGTATTTATGTTGTAAGTAAATATGACATGTCATATTTGGCTTTAACTTGGGCAATTAAACTAAATATTTTAAGTTTTGTTTTTGAGTTTGCTCAACTCTGGATTCAGATTTTTGTCAACTCAACTGTAAGTTGTACTAACTTATAATTTTACATTGTAATAACTTTTAATCTTTACTTCTGCTAACTTCTGCAATGTGCTGAATTGGCACGATTGTAACGCCGCTATGAAATGTCAGCTAATGTTGTGACCACAATTTTGAGTTAGCATTGATACGCTAATGGCTACTCTTGTAGCTGTAACAAGCAGCGCCGCTAGCATCAGTTAGCCTCTAGCATCAGTTAGCCGCTAGCGTCAGTTAGCCGCTAGCATCAGTTAGCCACTAGCGTCAGTTAGCCGCTAGCTTTCGCTAATGACCGAATTTCACCGCTTTCCCGCAATTCACAACAAAGAAATAAGAGTTATCAGAACTATTGTCCCTTGTTGTGAACCCCAACTTAAAGATATAAGTAACAACAACTCACCAACTTGTTTTTGAGCAGACAACTGGCTTCCTTTGTTGTGCTAACTTACATTATTGCCCTAAATGTCAATAATTTATATTTCCAAGTTTTACCAACTTAAATCACTGTTTTAGGCCAAAAAATACAAGTTGGCTTTTTTGCAGTGTGAATGGTCTGTAATAATTTCAAACATACATACATAAACAAGGATATTAACAAAAACAATATTACCAATCTTCATCATATCAACATGTTAATGTGTTTTTCCTTACTATCTATTGTTTTGTTTAACTTTACTGCACCAAGAAGCTGCAATAAAATGGGATGTTTAAAAAAAAATGCCCCATCTCTCATGAATTATGATCATGTTTGCTACGACTACTTTGCTTTAGTCCTTTTCGAGGAAACTCAAATCGTGTTTTCATCAGCACAGTGGCAAAAAAATTTCCCTGAATGCATGTGTAAAATGTTTAAAATTATTGACATTTAAGATTGAATCCCTTGTCATCAGTTCAAGTGATTTAGTGGATGATGGAGATGTTTTAGTGCTGCTCGTATTTCAACAAGGTCTTAAAAGAGCCGATTGCAGAGATGTATTCACAGCAGCCTGCAAAGATGCCATCAAGATGTTATTTTGTGTGCCAAGATCTTATTGTGCCTGTCATATGCAGGACGTGTCAGCATAAATGTACCTGCACGCCAGCCAGTGATAAGTGATAAAAATCTTATCGCCGCCTGACATGTAAGGAATAGAATAACAGAAGTGATGCGCTAAAGCTGAGACACGAGATATGATGGTTGATGGGTCTACTTAATGCTATATGGACTGTGTGTGTGTGTGTGTGTGTGTGTGTGTGTGTGTGTGTGTGTGTGTGTGTTTTATGGAATATGTATTGTATTAAACCAGGGGTGTCAAACTCAAATACACCAAAATATTTATTGGTTATTTTGGGCCAAAATTTAAAACTTGGACAAAGTCGCGGGCCAACATTGGGTAACACTTTACAATAACCATCATTTATAAATGGTAAACAGATAGCTTATTAATGTTTAATCATCATTTATAAACCCTATATAGACCATTTAGAATGGTAAATGCATAATTTATTAATGTTTAACTAACTAAATCATTTATAAATGGCTAATAGATGGTATATTAATGTAAGTTTGTAGTTAATTTACCATTAACAAACAGTTAAATTAAAATTAATAGTTTTAGTTGGACTCATTATAACATTTTTAACACCATATTAAGTGTGTTAATGATATTGAAATGATTCATATACCTTTAAGAAATTGGTTTAAAACATTTAAAGATTAAATATGTATAGCACTTTTGAAATGGTTAATAACTGCTTTATAAACAATCTATAAACATTACTTAGTTGGTTATTGTAAAGTGTTACCCAACATTGATATTTATTGAAAAAATTGACCTAAACAAGTTCAAACGAAATGGAACAAGTAAAGCTTGATATAACTTAATATTGCAAACATGCAAAATCGAATATCAAATAAAACAAACAAACAAACACATCAATGGCATTCATTTCTTAAATAGAATTTAAATAAAAATCGTATGTCCCTTTATTTTATATGCGGCCTTCTTTAAATTTAAATTTTAACAGTAATCTTTTTCCAAATTTTTCCTAAATGACCAAAAATGACACAAAGTTGCACAAAATAGATATTAAAATCCAGAAAAAGCACAAAAAGAAGTAAAATTACCTCAAAAGGTAACACAATGACCAAATATTAATAATAATAATCCCCATATCTCCCCCCAAAGACCAAAGTCATGTGTTCCTGTTAGTTGTTTGTCAAAACATCAGTCCAAAAACATCAAATTTACAGTGGAATACAACAATTTTTGTTTTACTTTTAAGTAACTGAAACCAGAGTGTGTTCGGCATTTTTTTAAGCCAAGGGCAAGAAAATGCCCTTAAATGATTATTTCGACTAATGGAATGATAATTTTTGCATTTATATTCTCGTTTTCATTGACAAATATCTAAAAATGATCATGTTGTGATTTGTTTTCATAGGCTGGGACCAGGCGACAACCTTTGAGGTCAAAGTGAAGCCAATTTAAATGTGGAAGTCCCAAAAACTGCAGTTCCTCGACTGGCCACTGGAGGCTGGCTCCAAAAGTGAGTAAATCCTCATTTTACATTTAGTCATTTAGCAGACGCTTTTATCCAAAGCGTCTGCTAAATGAAACAACCAATAAACACATTTACAGCCTTGTACAAAAAGGTTTTTGGTCTTTATTGGTAACTTTGAAACAACCATGAGGGGGGGTACGCATTTTATAGAACTCACTTTAGGCTTAAAATGATGCATAATTTAAGCTGTGACAGCTTTGAGTGACAGGCAGCTGCCCTCACAGGTGCCCCAGCTCACCACAGCCTGACTTGTTGCCCCTTTTTTAGGATTAGCAAGGAGTTAAGAGAAGTCAGGCACTGCCAAGATGGCGACAGCTGGAGCAGGCGAGCCACTTTGAGTTTTATGGGAGACATCTCAGAGACCATGTCCATATTTTATGCAGTCAGTCTGGGACATGTTGCAGCACAGAAATACCTAATTCAGAATGCTATGTAGACACATGGGCTACATGGAGGAGGTGTGATGCTCTCCCTGTGTCAGTGTGGCTTCCTCCCACAAAGACATGCAGCTTAGGTTTAATTGGTGACTCTAAATTGCCCGTAGGAGTGAATGAGAGCCTGAATGTTTCAGTCTGGCGACCTGTCCTGGGATTACCCTGCCTCTCGCCCAATGTCAGCTTGGATCTGAATGAACGAATGAATGAATCTTGACATGTCTTCTGCAATTTGCTATTGCCCTCGTTCATATTACAATTCGATTAACTTTGCAGCCTTAATATACACTAGAAATCCTCACTTTTCCAAGAATTGGAAGATGGATTAAAGAGATGGCATCAAACATGACAATGGAAAAAATAACATACATTATTAGACGGAAACAACATGTTTTTGATAACATCTGGAGACCTTTTATGAGTTTTATAAGACATGATGCTAATGTTGGTAACTTGCTTCAGCAGGAGGCTCTGAGGGAGGAGAATGTTTATTTGGTGATGATGCTTTGAGAGACACCCTTGAAATCTGTCAGTGTTAGAACTATTTTCAGTATTTGTCTATATAACTAAATTTAAATGTGTATATATATATGTTTATATATGTTCTTTTTGCTTTATTTACATTTTTTTATAGGTTTACCGTGTTTTTCTTATACTTATTTGGTGAGGGGATGGGAGGGAGAATAGGGAGAAAAAGTTTGCTTTGTTGCATGTAATAATGTCTTGTCTAGCTGTAATCTGCAAACAAAAATCTAATAAATACATGTTTAAAAAAAAAAAAATACTCACTTTTGAGAAGCTGAAACCAGAGCACGTTTGGTATTTTTCCTCAATAAACGACACAAACGAAGATCAAGATTTGTCAGCTTGCATGATATAAAATGTGTGTGTAGTCTTTCGTAAAGGTATCAGTGTTTCCCACAGACCAGATAGCAATTTGTGGTGCTCCACTGACAACGGTTAAGTCCTAAATTCTTTAAATATATTGCTTTATTGACATTTCAAACATTTTTAGGCGAGAAAGTAGCCACTTAGATCCCCAGTGCGTCGTTAATTTGTCTAAATACCAGCCGTTTACACTTTTGTTCGGACGAATTCGGCGCTACTCAAGCTAGCCATCGTGAGCAACGCACTTCCGGTTACATTTACAAAAATAAAACGCCCGTTGCCCTTTATAACGATAGAATTTGTGCTTTTACTTTGAAAACAGGAAGCGAACCTACCCTCAATGTAGCTAGGCAAGGCAAGTTTATTTGTATAGCACAATTCAACACAAGGTAATTCAAAGTGCTTTACATAAACATTAAAACAGCAAGACACAATTGAAAACAGTAAAAACAGTCAATTAAAACAGGGAAATATAAATATAAAATATAAATAGGATAAAATAAGATACAGCAGGATAAAAAAAAGAGATAAAATAATAAAAAGCACAAGTCAGCTAGCTTGAAGCAGCCGTTTTGCCTGCTCTCGTCCCGTTAACGGCATTTGCGGCAACCATTCAATATGCCTTAACGTTACCGGAGAGTCTTAGCAGCTCTGAGATCGGCCCGGTTCATTGTAAAACATTTATTTATTGATGTGAATGTGGTGTTTTCTGTGCGTAGGCTAACGCTACGGACGTTACAGTTTCTTTAACCCATTGATGCCTAAAACTGCCTGTAAAACCTCTGCGCGATTTTAAAATAACCCCCTAAAACCTGAAGTTTTTCTGGAAATTCAACAGAAGTGTCAACTCTTCTACAAAATAATAGATTTTTCAGCCTCTGTAGCAGATAGAAATGAAATTCAAAAAGTATTTGAGAGCTTATACAAATACTACAAAACGACGTATCCGCTTTCCAGGCTTCAATGGGTTAACTTTGCAGCCTTAATATCCACTAGAAATCCTCACTTTTGAGAAGCTGAAACCAGAGCATGTTTGGTATTTTTCCCCAATAAATGACACAAACGAAGATCAAGATTTGTCAGCTTGCATGATATAAAATGTGTGTGTAGTCTTTAGTAAAGGTAAGTTATATTCAGAAGTCAGAAGCAGAAGTTATGACACTAAAAGCTCACTAAGTCGGACCCCTGAGGTTCAGGTAAAGTCCAGGAATACAGAGCAGTGCGTGTGATTGAGGGGCTGCAGCCAGCAGAGAGCAGTGAGGGTTGGGGATCACTGTGACCTTCTCAGTGGCCTGAGAGTGTGTTGGCATGGCATGACTGATGCAGATTATCATAGCTGGAGAAAGCCAATTACTCTGGTCATCACGGCGCCCTCAGGGCCCTTCTCACTGGAATGAAATGCATTACAGAATTCTCTGTGCATCCTTCTGGCAGCGTTTTGTATTTCCTCTATGCTGATCCACCCAGTTTGAGTGTTAATAGCGCAGTCAATGGGACCCTCCCGCGCCTCAGAGCCCTCTTTGGCTCGGATGAGCTTCTGCTCCACAAAGCAGGGAGGTCGTGCCTCTTGGAGAAGCCGATGAATTACATTCTACTCTGTTTGTCTCCTCGCTTTCTATTCAAGACAAAGCCCTTTTATTTTGGGCCCTTCTTAACTGCTCTCAGTCTGCGTCCTTGAACGACTACATAATGAAAAAGTCGGGTAGCAGAGTTGTGCTGTAAGAGACTCCATGGCATTTTTATGCAACGGAACAAACAGCAACTGATCAGACCTTTGTTGTCCTTGGTTTTTTTTTATTTTCCAATACAGATTTGCTACAAGACCAGAGAAGCTGAGATCACACACACCGACTCTGCATTTGTAGCATGTACAAAGACTACAGATCCAGCCGAGTCACTGGTAAGAGGCCTGCATACTCATTCTTAAGGTCTTATTTTTGTGTCTAGCTCAGAAGATCTTGGCCTTCTTAGCTACTTTAACCCTGAACATACCTCTCTCTTTCCTGAAATGAATGGGACGGCTGACAAAAAATGAGCGAAAAAGAACAATCATTGGAGATTTTTAAACGTCTACTTCTCCGGCATAATTTCACCTAGAGACTCCATTTAAACTTTAAACAGTAGACACAAGTCTTGTGTATCGGTGTATTAATCCACATTTCGATAGGTCATATAGTTTTTTATCAATCCCTGTTCAATGACCATGATCATTTTTGGAGAAATTCTGAGATTATAATGGGTGTGTATTGCACGGAATGTTCGTGTCACAGTGTGTGACATCATCGCCAGAGTGTAGAGGGAGAGGTAAAATTGTCAAAAAATAAATTTTAAAACTGCGCTCCAGGCCGCAAATTCCACTCTACAGAAATAATTTATACATAGAAACGTAGGAAAATTAGTCTTCTCACTCACAATCCTCTGGTAAAGCTGTCAGAGTTATAGTTTGGGCGTAGGACGCACAGATGATCCACCAACACCACCAACAGCCTCATTGGCTCCCATATTAAAAAACACAGGAAGATTTCTGAAAAAGGGATGTTTTTTTTAGATCGCTCTAACAAAGCTATTTTTTCATTTTTCTTAAAAAAAAACATATGTAGACGTTCAGGAAGAACTCAGGACACTCAAAGTGAAGTCGGATCAATGATAGGTATTATGGTTTTGCCAAAAATGCTTTCTGTTCGAGGCCAGAAATTCCAGTCTGTCCAACTCTGTTACGGAACATTGGCAGTTGGTGGCAGTTAATTCTGTTGATTGCTCTGATCTGATTTCCTTTGATCTTTGCTGTGATTACAGTTACATCATTTAAAATGATACACAGTCATTGTGAGCGTGTTAACATGCTGATGTTAGCATTTAGCTAACTTTGATCTGTAAATAATGCAGCCTCACATCTAACATGGTGGCACACTCTTACTCATAATAGATCCTCTTGAGATAAAATAGACTTTTAATAGTCAGAAACATTAAATCTTCACTGGACAGTTTTTTTAGATCGCTCTAACAAAGCTATTTTATCATTTTTTCAGGCCTGCATACTCATTCTTAAGGTCTTATTTTTGTTTTCTAGCTCAGAAGATCTTGGCCTTCTTAGCTACCTTAACCCTGAACATACCTCTCTCTTTCCTGGATTTAATTTTGTCCGGCATTTCTGTTTATTTTTCACTCTGGTTTATCTTTGTGCAGACATGGAACTCTGCCACAACCTCTCAGTTATTATAATGCCAAGGCTTCTGATTCAGGACTCAGGAAAGATGCTTCCATTTTAACAACAGTAGGGGTTTTCATGGGAACGGGTAGCAAAAAGTCAAGATTTGTGAACTTGCACACTTGTGTTATTCACAACGCAGCCACATCAGGGAAATCACACCTGAGAAGACGGTACATTAAGTGGGATTCTGGCACAGCAAAGCTTGTTAGCACTTGTGTGAAATTGTGAGAAAACACATGTTCTCGGTAGTTATTGGCCAGCCGTTACACCAACTAGATGTCTTTGTCTTGTTATGCCATTAAAATCCGGAAGGCAGTGGGTAATTTGCTGGCTGTCTAAAAGAAGCTGCATCTAGGGAATACAACGAGATAGTTTTATCCAAAAAAGACTTCTTTATTTGCTCAGACAAATTAAGAACTCTTTGATATTTTACCTACTTAGAAGTTTGAATCAGGTTTCTTCTGTTGTTCGCTCTACACTGTAAAAAATATTTGTAGAAATTACAGTAAAACTCTGAAATTCATCAGAAATAGGGTGTAAAATAAAAAATTGAATATCACCATGATAGACACTTTTAATTACAGTAAATCAAGGAATAGTGCAAAACTTTTGAAAAACTTTTGAAAACACACAGTTTTACTGTAAATATATATAAAAAATTCATGTAAAATTAATGGAGAAATACCATATTGTCACAAGGACACAATTACCCTAAAAATAAAGGGACTTTTCAATCTAAATTACAGTTTTTGCTGATATTTACACTTAAATTTACAGTAGAAAAGCCACTCACTGTATTTTTTACCGTGTAGTTCTGGCAACCACAGCTGCCGGTATTTCACCGTAAATTAAACAGATTTTTTTTTACAGTGTAACCAGTGCATTTTTGCAGATTTTTCTGTTTAATTGCTCAGGTGTAATAAAATAATAAATAAATCATTCCCAGGGTCACAAATCTATCCATTGAGTGTATTTGCTTCCCTTTTTGCAATACTGAAGAACTGTTTAAGGTGCTTTTCATCTCTTTCATTTTAAACTTCTGTATTTTTTTAACCTCAACCCCCGTTTTTGTGTCCAAGTGACATCAATTTTTAAAAATTGGTCCAGTATTGAACAAGAGTGCTGCAGCCGGCGATGTAATACTCCTGTGGTATTGTGCATGTTCACCAAAAGTGCATATTTTTTGCCACTGACAGGCTCTGAGAACATTACAAAAAGGAACCTTCAGAGAAATATGCTTGATCTGATCTGATCTGATTTGTTTGTTGTCATGTCTATTGTGTCTAAGTCTCCATCAAGGAGAAGTCTTATTCTGAAATCTGCCAATGCAAGACAAAGAAAATGGGAACATGGGAATGTGAGTGAGAGAAGAGGAGTGCCAGCAGGAGTTTGTTGTGTTGGGCTACAGAAAGTGAAGTGAAGTGTTACCTAAAAGATATTCAATGGCACACATGAATATTTAGCTGATATTAAAATGAAAAATACAGAAGTTTCCTTTTAAATAAGTCTAAGGAAAGCAATATGTCTGTTGGAGGTTAGTGGGTTCACCACTTCGGTCCAGATTGAAATCTCAACAGCTACTGGATGCAGTCTGCAATATGAAATTTCTTGACAACTAGTGGATGGATTGCCATGAAATTTGGTACATGCACTGTAAAACTTTTTACTGTAAAATTACAGTAAATTACTGGCAGCAGTTTCGCCAGTAAGTTACTGTAAAATTGACAGTACCTCTACTGTATTATAGAAATACAGGTTCCTTTACTGACAAACTGTCTCGTAACGAAGAAAAAAATAGCGAAACGTTTAAATGTTTAACTCTAAATTATGTTACAATGAAATACTTTACTTATTTCAAGGGTGCTGAATAAAAAAAAATGGTTCCCAAGCGAAATTTTGAGCTTTTGACCTTCTCATTTGCATATCAATATATTGCATATCAATATATATATATATATATATATATATATATATATATATATATATTTATAAAAGGCACTGAGCCTCCACTATATTCTAGACTATAGATCCAGAAACTTAATTTCCTCATCTTTGATTGCCTACTTACAAAAAAAACTAAGGGGAAATGGTCCAATGACTGAGCAAGATGGGCAATTTGGTGGCCATTTGATATACAAATTAGAAGGTTAAAAACTCAAAATTTCATTTGGGAACCATTTTTTTTGGACTCAGCACCCTTGAGATCTGTAAGGTAGGCCGGTTCCTGACTTGTACCCATAAATGCTCCTCACTTCTTATAGAAGGCCTTTATTCTGAAATCCGTCTAGACTATAAGCAGTCCACCTGCTTAACATCAGCTTGTTAGCATTGTTAGCATTGTTACTGTGAGCATAGTACCATACCCAAAAGCTGAATAATACTGAAAAAAGGGGTTAATAGTATTCATTAAATAGGCAATTAGCTGTAACATAATTACGTCCATAGAAATGGCAACACAAAGATGATTTAATATTCATTAGATTCGGCGTGGCATTAATATGTGTCTCTGAGCTGTTGTTGTGTTTTCAGACACAATGGGATCCTACAGTACATTGTTGGAGAATAGAAATTGAAGCGAGTGAGAAAGTGACAGATTGCTTAAGAGAGAGGAAAGAGAGGGGGAATGAAAAGCGCCTCTCTCGCTGGGCTTTGGCCGATGAGTGTGTCCTTTCCCATTACTCTCACACAGCGCAATATGCAGGTCAGTCAGGTGATAATGAATGCTCTGTCTGATACTTGGCCTTTCTCCCTCCCTCCTGCTTGTCTGGGCTGCTCTCTCTGTTGTTTCCTCTCTCGTTCTTCACCCTTTTACACGCCACAGCCTTCTACAGTAGCTAGTATATTTGCCTTTTAGTGGGTGTAATTATCCAGCAATCTCCTCTCGGAAAGCTGGGCAGTTTAGGTTCTTCAGATCAGCTTGTGGGACAATGAAAATGTCACGTTTTTTCGTCTCTCTCTTCATTAATTAAACCCTGAATTAAAGCCAAAGTCTATTCACTCTCCAACCTCATTTTGTGAGGTGTGTATGAACGAAAAGAAAGAAAAGACACCTCTGTTGATAGATAATTTGCTTTAGTCTCCACAAAGCACACAGGATTGGACAAACTAATCAAATTCTGTGCACACCAACCCCCACTGCACGACCGTCTGCAACAAGAAGGGAAGTAATAATGCATTCAGCCGGCGTTTTGCCAAGATACGTGGTTCTGGGTTCAAGGTTTGATACGGTGACATTTCTGGTAAACTAATGTTTTTCTTCTCATGTTAAGACGGAAACATTTTGCTATATGTAGCATCAAAGGATCCACGACAGCCCATCAAAAGTAGATAATGGTTTCTGTCATGTTAAGAAATGGACAGCAGCAGTGGTTACAAAGAGTCTTTTGATAAGATATGATGGAAATACTACTTCACTGGAGATAATTAAAGCTTTCATCTGTTAAAAAACATGAATGTCATATTTGCATTCATGTTTTTTTTATGGATAAAAGCTTTAGTTATTTTAACAAAATGTCACATATCAGTAACTCATGATGTTTTGTGCAGAAATACAGTTCTGTCCCATTACTTTTGGATCCACACATGACTATTGTGTTACAAATGAGGCTTTTAGTGTGAAGGAGATTTCTCAGCTTCCAAGAATCAACAAGAATCTCTCTGCAGTCTCAGAGACAATAGAATACTCCACAGTGACTATTTTGGCATCTTCTCTGACCCACATTCACAGTCACTGTTCTTCTGCTATTCAAAATGACTCCATACTTCATTATTACAATCAGAAGACAGACGACCAATGCTATGACTAATACTTGGCAAGAAAATACAACTTACTTGACATTTACTAGTTTTCAGGCAAGGCTTTCTTAGGATTTACAGCTGTTATTATAACTGCAGGTATAGGTCAGCGTGTAATTAAGCAGATGAATGATAGATATTTGGAAAAAAATAAATGCTGGTCTCATGGAACATGTGCAAAAGTTGTTCTTCTTTTTTGGTCAATTTGTGTCTTTTTTTGGTCATTTTGTGTCTTTTTTGGTCATTTTGTGTCTTTTTTGGTCATTTTGTTTCTTTTTTTGGTCATTTTGTTTCCTTTTTTGGTCATTTTGTGTCTTTTTTGGTCATTTTGTTTCTTTTTTTGGTCATTTTGTGTCTTTTTTGGTCATTTTGTTTCCTTTTTTGGTCATTTTGTTTCCTTTTTTGGTCAATTTGTGTCTTTTTTTGGTCATTTTGTGTCTTTTTTGGTCATTTTGTTTCCTTTTTTGGTCAATTTGTGTCTTTTTTTGGTCATTTTGTTTCTTTTTTTGGTCATTTTGTTTCTTTTTTTGGTCATTTTGTTTCCTTTTTTGGTCATTTTGTGTCTTTTTTGGTCATTTTGTTTCTTTTTTTGGTCATTTTGTTTCCTTTTTTGGTCATTTTGTTTCTTTTTTTGGTCATTTTGTTTCTTTTTTTGGTCATTTTGTGTCTTTTTTGGTCATTTTGTTTCCTTTTTTGTTCATTTTGTGTCTTTTTTGGTCATTTTGTGTCTTTTTTTGGTCATTTTGTGTCTTTTTTGGTCATTTTGTTTCCTTTTTTGGTCATTTTGTTTCCTTTTTCGGTCATTTTGTGTCCTTTTTTGGTCATTTTGTTAATTTTTTTGGTCATTTTGTTTCCTTTTTTGGTCATTTTGTTTATTTTTTTGGTCATTTTGTGTCTTTTTTGGTCATTTTGTTTCCTTTTTTGGTCATTTTGTTTCCTTTTTTGGTCATTTTGTGTCTTTTTTTGGTCATTTTGTGTCTTTTTTGGTCATTTTGTTTCCTTTTTTGGTCATTTTGTTTCCTTTTTTGGTCATTTTGTGTCTTTTTTGGTCATTTTGTGTCTTTTTTGGTCATTTTGTTTCCTTTTTTGGTCATTTTGTTTCTTTTTTGGATGATCGGAGATTGTGTTCAGTGAGCGGGGGTCGCAGACAACATGCATGTTAAATTGGGGGTCGCGACTCAGAAAGGTTGAGAACTACTGCTCTACTGTATTATAGAAATACAGGTTCGTTTACTGACAAACTGTCTCGTAACGAAGAAACGGCTTTACAATCGTGCCAGAGACATTCAGAGTTGAGCAAACTCAAAAACAAAACTTAAAATATTTAGTTTAATTGTCCAACTTAAAATTTTATCGAAGTTTGTTGCCTTGAAATTTTGAGTTCACCCAACTTTTCTTTTTTTGCAGTGTGGAACATGTACAAAAGTTGTTCTTCAAACTCATATTTCCACTTCAAGCTCTCCAAAGTCTCCTTATTATTCCACCTTCTTTTTCCTTTTTGTTGACCTCTTGATTGGAGCAAGAGGTCTGGCTACAAGACGGTCTTTGTGTTAATGTTGACTGGAGGGCAGTGAAGTTTGATGTCTGTGTGAGGCTGATGGCACGTTTGGTGCCAGGAATTACAAAAACCAGCTTGCTGCACGATACAGCTGCCAAAATGCAGCACGGTGCCCACTTGCTCTCATAAACTGCTTATATATCGGAGGAGTTGCAGCATTTTATAGTGCATGATAGTACTGTGTTTGTAATGGATTGTGTGTGTGTGTGTGTGTGTGTGTGTTCTATACAGTAGGTATTTTTTTAACCAACCCACTTCACACAGCATGTGAATAATAGACTTGTCCATCCAGTATTTTTCAAAGGCTAGGCTGCAGTCCAGATGTGACAGGAAGACAGGAACCATATCATTGTGTCATGTTTCTGAAGTCTTTCCAATATCCTCATTGTAACATAGCCTGAATCAACTATTCTCAACCTTGGGGTCGGGACCCCAATTGGGGTCGTGAGATGATTTCTGGGGGTCACCAAATCATTTTGGAAGTCAGCTCTGTTTCCACTGTGTTAAAGTGTTCATGTGTTTTAGTCTTTTTGGTCATTTTGTGTCTTTTTTTGATCATTTTCTGGTCAATTTGTCTTTTTTGGTTATTTTGTTTCCTTTTTTTGGTCATTTTATGTCTTTTTTTTAGTCATTTTGTGTCTTTTGGTCATTTTTTTTCTTTTTTGTGTCATTTTGTGTCTTTTTTGGTCATTTTGTGGTCATTTTGAGTCTTTTTTGGTCATTTTGTTTCCTTTTTTTGGTCATTTTGAGTCTTTTATGGTCATTTTGTTTCCTTTTTTTGGTCATTTTGTTTCCTTTTTTTGGTCATTTTGTTTCTTTTTTGGGTGATCTGAACTGAACTCTAATCTAATCTAATCTATCTATCCTCATTGTAACATAGCCTAAATAATACATTCCTATTGGGTTTAGTTTCAACCGTTTTGAAAGTGTGGGATTTTTCTAAAACATTTGCAACAACTGTTACTGTACATCAATAAGTGTGCTTATAATAATAATTTAGTTAGAAGAGAAGAAAATACTCCTCTGCAGTTGTTTTGGAGATGCCTGGGAGTTTAGATTCATTTGTAAGTTGCCAGGTGTTATAACATTTTGAATCCACTTTTCATATTTGAGCTGGATTTAAGTTCCATCATTACATGTTTATCCTCAACATCCTTCAACAGTTGCTGACTGTTAACATGCAGTTCTTATTTCCAGGAAATAACAGTGCATATTGAGCAAACACTCTTGTTTTCCAAAGAAGAAACCTGGTTTATTTCTCTAAATCAGCTCTTATTTCCGAGCATTTTAATGCAGTCTGGTAATGTCTGTCAAACAAACAAACACGATTTGTCATCCTCACCTCTTCTTGTGCCTATATTGGTGGCAATGCATGAGTGGTGTTTGAGTCAAGTGATTCTCTGGCTGTGAATTATGGAAGGGCAGAGAGTGCTGTTAACAACATTTCAGCGGTGCAGAGGGGTTAACAGTTGTTTTGCACTCTGTTTGAGACCCATTTCCATCATTATTCATGCTGAGGGGAAATTCTCCAGCTATAAGGCCTGGCTTCCTTTCGGATTTAGCCTAATCCGGTTTCCAGAACAGATGCTGCCGTCACCGAGGCACCTCCAGTAACTCCCTCCTCTCAAATGAAAATTATGGCAAACATGGTTCTGCATCTCAAAAACACATTGGATCCAGTTTCCTTTTTACGGTGTCATGTCACTCCTGCATGATAGTACTGTGTTTGTAATGGATTGTGTGTGTGTGTGTGTGTGTGTTCTATACAGTAGGTCTCTTTTTAACCAACCCACTTCACACAGCATGTGAATAATAGACTTGTCCATCCAGTATTTTTCAAAGGCTAGGCTGCAGTCCAAATGTGACAGGAAGACAGGAACCATATCATTGTGTCATGTTTCTCAAGTCTTTTTGGTAATTTTGTGTCTTTTCTGGTAATTTTGTGGTCATTTTGAGTCTTTTTTGGTTATTTTGTTTCCTTTTTTTGGTCATTTTGTGTCTTTTTTTTAGTCATTTTGTGTCTTTTTTGGTTATTTTGTTTCCTTTTTTTGGTCATTTTGTGTCTTTTTTTTGTCATTTTGTGTCTTTTTTGGTAATTTTTTTTCTTTTTTGTGTCATTTTGTGTCTTTTTTTGGTCATTTTGTGTCTTTTTTTGATCATTTTCTGGTCAATTTGTCTTTTTTGGTTATTTTGTTTCCTATTTTTGGTCATTTTGTGTCTTTTTTTCAGTCCTTTTGTGTCTTTTTTGGTAATTTTTTTTCTTTTTTGTGTCATTTTGTCTCTTTTTTTTTGGCCATTTTGAGTCATTTTTGGTCATTTTGTGTCTTCTTGGTCATTTTGAGTCTTTTTTGGTCATTTTGTGTCTTCTTGGTCATTTTGTGTCGTTTCTGGTCATTTTGTGTCTTTTTTGGTCATTTTGTGGTCATTTTGTGTTTTTTTTGGTCATTTTTTTCCTTTTTTGTGTCATTTTGTGTCTTTTTTTTGGTCATTTTGAGTCTTTTTTGGTCATTTTGTGTCTTTTTTTGGGTCATTTTGAGTCTTTTTTGGTCATTTTGTCTCCTTTTTTTGGTCATTTTGTTTCTTTTTTGGGTGATCTGAACTGTGCGTGTGAGATTGTGTTCAGTGAGCGGGGGTCGCGGACAACATGCATGTTAAATTAGGGGTCGCGACTGTGTTTTAGTCTTTTTGGTAATTTTGTGTCTTTTTTTGATCATTTTCTGGTCAATTTGTGTCTTTTTTGGTAATTTTGTTTCCTTCTTTTGGTCATTTTGTGTCTTTTTTGTAGTCTTTTTTTTTAGCCATTTCCATCATTATTCATGCTGAGGGGAAATTCTCCAGCTATAAGGCCTGGCTTCCTTTCGGATTTAGCCTCATCCGGTTTCCAGAACAGATGCTGCCGTCACCGAGGCACCTCCAGTAACTCCCTCCTCTCAAATGAAAATGATGGCAAACATGGTTCTGCATCTGAAAACACATTGGATCCAGTTTCCTTTTTACGGTGTCATGTCACTCCCCCGCAACTCATTAAATTCACCCAAGTAGGGATACACCAGTACGTGAACTGGGACTCTGTGAAGCTCACTTAATGAGGTGTGACTTAAGCTGGGAAGTCACCTCAACCTTTCCTGTCCAGATGATCATCTGCTAACCATCAGTCAGGGGCCAGGGATGTGAGGTGAGCAGCAGAAGAAGGGATGGGTAATTAGAAAGGGAAGGATTAAGGTAGATAGAGGTCAAAGATAACTAGCCGGAGCCCAAAAGACAGAGATGTGGCCCATCTTCAGAACATATTTCCGTGCTGGCTGTCTTCCTCCATAGAGGGCAGTGGAGTTAATGACATTTTCGCTCATGTCTGAGCTACAAACACAGCGTTCATTGATCTCAAAATGGAAGACACCAAATACCACTGCAGCCACTTTAAAGCAGGGGTCTCAAACTTGCGGCCCGCGGGCCAATTGCGGCCCTCGTGACGATATTTTGTGGCCCCCACCTTGATATGAAAGTTTAATGTTCACTGTTCCACTGTTCACAATGCCTTTAGATCAGGGGTCTCAAACTCAAATTACCTGGGGGCCGCTGGAAGCAGTATCACAATGACCAAAAAAAGACACAAAATTATTTAAAAAAGACACAAAATGACAGAAAAAAACTAAATGACTGAAAAAAAGATGCAAAATGACCAAAAAAAGACACAAAATTTCTAAAAAAAAAGACACAAAATGACAGAAAAAACTAAATTACTTAAAAAAGACACAAAATTACAAAAAAAGACACAAAATGACCCAAAAATACACAAAATGACTAAAAAAAGACACAAAATGACATTACATAACATTTCCACTTCTTCCGGTAACAGCAACACGGCAGATAATAAACGCTCCGGTAGCAGCTGCCTTTCTTTTTGTTACCGTCGTCATAGAAACAAGTGAAACAAAGCTCCAGCTTGTGGAATAAAGGGACCTTCCACACACACAACACGGTAAAGAGACATTCATATAAAACTCACATCAAACTTTCATATCAAGGTGGGGGCCACAAAATATCGTCACGAGGGCCGCAATTGGCCCGCGGGCCGCAAGTTTGAGACCCATGCTTTAGATCAGGGGTCTCAAACTTGTGGCCCGCGGGCCAATTGCGGCCCTCGTGACGATATTTTGTGGCCCTCACCTTGATATGAAAGTTTGATGTGAGTTTTATATGAATGGCACTTTACCGTGTTGTGTGTGGAAGGTCCCTTTAACTACTTTTCTTTTGGTGATTTTGTGTCTTTTAATGATTTTGTCTTTTTTTGGTAATTTTGTTTCTTTTTTAAGTAATTTAGGGTTTTTTGGGGTCGTTTTGTGTCTTTTTTGGTCATTTTGTCTCTTTTTTAAGTAATTTAGGGTTTCTTGGGTCATTTTGTCTCTTTTTTAAGTAATTTAGGGTTTTTTGGGGTCGTTTTGTGTCTTTTTTTGGTCATTTTGTCTCTTTTTTTGGTCATTTTGTCTCTAAGTAATTTAGGGTTTTTTCTGTCATTAGGTGTCTTTTTTTTCATTTTGTGTCTTTTTTTGGTCATTTTGTGTCTTTTTTGTCATTTTGTATGTTTTTAAAGTAATTTAGGTTTCTTTCTGTCATTTTGTGTCTTTTTTTGGTCATTTTGTGTCTTTTTTGTCATTTTGTATCTTTTTAAAGTAATTTAGGTTTCTTTCTGTCATTTTGTGTCTTTTTTTAGTCATTTTGTGTCTTTTTTTGGTCATTTTGTATCTTTGGTTGTTTTGTTTCTTTTTTAAGTAATATAGTGTTTTTTGGTCACTTTGTGTCTCTTTTTTAAAGTAATTTAGGGTTTTTTCTGTCATTTGGTGTCATTTTTTAGTAATTTTGTGTCTTTTTTTGGTCATTTTGATACTGCCTCCAGCAGCCCCCAGGTAATTTGAGTTTGAGACCCCTGCTTTAAAGCGATAGGCTTTCTGCTAAGGAGAACCTTTTTAAATATCATTCCCCGTCTCTCTCTGAAGGCCTCGTGGAGCAGCTACCTGAACTCCTTTTGTTTGATTGGAAAGGTTATATTGATACAGCATTGGCACGCTCTTACCAAGTGAAACAGGACTGTGTGATTCGACTGGATGGAGACAAACAGTGCCAACACCTCACAGGACAAATAGTCGTAAATGTTGTTGAGCGAAAGGGGAAATATTGACTGAAACGAGTGCTAGTTAGGAAGAAGGCTATATGCCTCTCAGAGCCCTTGTTAAAATTTTACTATGATAGTTGTCGATGAGGCCCAGCTCTCATTTAATATGCTGTAATTGAATTTGAATAATTCATGAGACAATTCCCTGTTAACTAAACAAATGCAATGAAAAAGAGATTACATTAAACTATGTTGATCATTCTATACATTTTTGCTTTAACCCTTTGATGCACAACATGGGTCAAAAATGACCCGCATTCATTTATCATGTTATTTAATGCTGCTGTGTGTTTCTGTGCTCTATCTTTTGATATCAACTTATTTTATGATTGAATATTCCAAGTATTCTTTAAAAATCTTGTTTTTGATAACTACAGATCATTATTTCCATTTTGCTTCTCATACTTTATGAAAAAAAAAGTTTTTGAATTATTACATTGCTAACTATTTGACTAAGTAGCTAGCTATTTAGCCAAGAAGTTAGCTAAGTATTTATCTTAGCAAGCTACTTAGCAAGAAGTTAGCTAAGTATTTATCTTAGCAAGCTACTTAGCAAGAAGTTAGCTAAGTATTTATCTTAGCAAGCTACTTAGCAAGACGTTAGCTAAGTATTTAGCTTAGCAAGCTACTTAGCAAGAAGTTAGCTAAGTATTTAGCTTA
Source organism: Centropristis striata (assembly GCF_030273125.1). Classification (NCBI taxonomy): domain Eukaryota; kingdom Metazoa; phylum Chordata; class Actinopteri; order Perciformes; family Serranidae; genus Centropristis; species Centropristis striata. The sequence continues at coordinate 37,047,132 of NC_081528.1, read as the reverse complement.
GCAAGCTACTTAGCAAGAAGTTAGCTAAGTATTTAGCTAAGCAAGCTACTTAGCCAAGAAGTTAGCTAGGTAGTTAGCTTAGCAAGCTACTTAGCTAAAAAATGGGTAATTTTTGACCCATGTTGTGCATTAGAAGAGAAGTGACACAAAAAGGAATATTATTTAAAAAATAATGAAGGAAAACATGAAAATTAGGATGTATGATGATCAAAAACAAACTAATTGAGGAAAACCTGGAATTCTGAATGATGAAAATAATTTATTGCAAAGATATAGAATATAAAGATGAGATGGAGGATTTGAGCTCATGTTTGATGGACCACATACTCCTCAGAATTATTTTTTCTATTAAAAAATGGTGAAATCTTTCAGCCAGAATGACTAATAATTTCACCTAACTTTAAAATCAGGCAGTTTATTTGACTAAAGAGGACTGTAAAGTCACCAAGTGTGCACGTTCTCATACGAAATCATAAAAGCAAACCAAGGCTGCTTTCATCTGCTGCAGCACGAAGTCAAATTAGTGTTTGATTTGAATGTTTTGCTACACTAAGCAGGCCACGAAAAGAACATCATTGTTAAAAAAAAAAAAATCAAGACATCAGACAAACATCATTCCCTAGGGACACTGAAATTGAATGAGAGCATGCACTGGCTGTTACTCATTACTACTGGCTGACAGGGGTAATTGAATTCTGCCTGGAAAAAAATTCTGTTTATTTCTCGGCCTGTCTTGTGAAAACATGAACAGCAAAAAAGCCAGCTATCATATGGTTGCTTTGCATTATTTTATATTTATAAACACATATGACTCCTGCATGATAGTACTGTGTTTGTAGTGGATTGTGTGTGTGTGTGTGTGTGTGTGTGTGTGTGTTCTATACAGTAGGTATTTTTTTAACCAACCCACTTCACACAGCATGTGAATAATAGACTTGTCCATCCAGTATTTTTCAAAGGCTAGGCTGCAGTCCAAATGTGACAGGAAGACAGGAACCATATCATTGTGTCATGTTTCTGAAGTCTTTCCAATATCCTCATTGTAACATAGCCTAAATCAACTATTCTCAACCTGGGGGTCGGGACCCAAATTGGGGTCGCGAGATGATTTCTGGGGGTCGCCAAATCATTTTGGAAGTCAGCTCTGTCTCCATTGTGTTAAAGTGTTCATGTGTTTTAGTCTTTTTGGTAATTTTGTGTCTTTTTTTGATCATTTTCTGGTCAATTTGTGTCTTTTTTGGTTATTTTGTTTCCTTTTTTTGGTCATTTTGTGTCTTTTTTTTGTCATTTTGTTTCCTTTCTTTGGTAATTTTGTGTCTTTTTTGGTAATTTTTTTTCTTTTTTGTGTCATTTTGTGTCTTTTTTTTGGTCATTTTGTGTCTTTTGTGGTCATTTTGTGTCTTTTTTGGTCATTTTGTGGTCATTTTGAGTATTTTTTGGTCATTTTGAGTATTTTTTGGTCATTTTGAGTATTTTTTGGGTGATCTTATCTATCTATCTATCTATCTATCTATCTATCTATCTATCTATCTATCTATCTATCTATCTATCTATCTATCTATCCATCCATCCATCCATCCATCCATCCATCCATCCATCCATCCATCCATCCATCCATCCATCCATCCATCCATCCATCCATCCATCCATCCATCCATCCATCCATCCATCCATCCATCCATCCATCCATCCATCCATCCATCCTCATTGTAACATAGCCTAAATAATACATTTTTAGTGGGTTAAGTTTCAACCATTTTGAAAGTGTGGGATTTTTCTAAAACATTTTACAACAACTGTTACTGTACATCAATAAGTGTGCCTATAATAATAATTTAGTTAGAAGAGAAGAAAATACTCCTCTGCAGTTGTTTTGGAGATGCCTGGGAGTTTAGATTCATCTGTACGTGCAGAGGAAAGCTGCCAGGTGTTATAACATTTTGAATCCACTTTTCATATTTGAGCTGGATTTAAGTTCCATCATTACATGTATATCCTCAACATCCTTCAACACTTGTTGACTGTTAACATGCAGTTATTATTCCCAGGAAATAACAGTGCATATTGAGCAAACACTGTTGTTTTCCAAAGAAGAAACCTGGTTTATTTCTCTAAATCAGCTCTTATTTTCGAGAGTCACAGCAGATATTTGCTGAAAAAACAGATGACAGACATCATGTCACAACTTTGAATCAGTCAAAAACCTTGTTTGTAGAATATTCTCCTGACTCCACAGTGGACTGGATATTGAGAGCAATTTTGAGTTTTGGAGGGGGAAAAAAGGGATAGGCACTCTGGCCTTTGGTAAACACTTTTATTTACCTTTGAAATTATTTTATGATGGCAGTGGAAACAGACTTATTGGTGCGCCAGAGGAGGAAATAATTTGATCCTGAAGATATTCTCTAAACATGTCCCAGATCTTTTGACCTGAACTACGCAACCTCAATTTTAGCTTGTATACATGGATGCGTGTTGGTGTGTACGTGCATGCTTGAATGCAGCTTCTTCCCTTTGAAATCACATCCAGTCAGTGGCCAGTTTATAAGGTACAGCGAGCTAAACATCAGATCTGTGTGGAGCGATAAAGGGACTGTAGTTATACCAGAATTAATACATGAAACAATCATAAAAACCCATATTTCTATCACGATTTCTTGCATTGTTTTGCCCTTTTAATCGTGTCATCTCACTGTGCTCTTCTTCTGCAGTAGTTTAATGCAGTAGTTCTCAACCTTTTTGAGTCGAGACCCCCAATTTAACATGCATGTTGTCCGTGAACAGAATCTCACAGTTCAGATCAGACAAACTCAGTTGATACGACGAATTTTGGACAAATAATGAAGCAGACAACAACTAAAACATCTCTCTGACCAAAATGACTAAAAATTACATAAAATTGAGCAAAAAAGACACAAATTGACTACAAAATTATCAAAAAAAGACAAAATGACCAATAAAAAAACCAAAATGACCAAAAAAAGACACAAAATGACTTACAAAGACATGAAAAGAATTAAAAAATGTATATATATATATATATATATATATATATATATATATACATATACACTACTGGTCAAAAGTTTTTCAACTTTTCCAGAATTTAATTGAAAATGATGCAGTTTAATGTCTCAGTGTACTCTGAAATTAATGCACATTTGCAACATTTAAAATTCTTTATTGAGCATGATAGTGTTTTGAAAGTAAAAAAAAGATTCAAAATCACATTTTATGTTGAACTAAAAGACTAAATAAGACACAAAATGACCAAAAATAGACACAAAATGACAAAAAAAGACTTAAAAAAGACACAAAATGACTAAAAAAAGACACAAAATGACTTACAAAGACATGAAAAGAATTCAAAAATGGACAAAATAGCCCAAGACTCCATAGAGTTAAGTTGTTAACCCATTTCTTGTTCCCTGAAAAAGGCCTACTTGTATAATTCTGAAATGTACATTATTATTCAGTTTTGGTTTCAGTTTTGGTTAAGCTTACCTTTTTTTATTTACCTCTGGCAGTTCACCACTTACCTTTGGACCCTTTCAAGCTGTTCATTTGACTTGAACTGCTTGAATTTCAATAAAAAACTGGAAAAATTGGGGTGTTCTTGTGGAAAAATCCTTAAAGTATTTAGTGAAATGTTCCCAAAATGAGCCCAGTGCTTATATCTACTTAAATGAATGGTAAACCTGTTTGACATGCTGTTACCATAAGAAGCTGGATTGAATCTTAACATCAAACAGGTGATGTCAGCGTCTCCTCCAGACTGTTTATAAGCCGAGGAATAAGAGCTGACCACTGCAGTGACACAGTAGATAATATCATTCTCACGCACATTTTTGTTCATGACTCTGTACACAGCTTGTGCCTAATTATGGAAGCATAATAGTGTTTGCTCTGCTGTTTTCCTTGTGTAATTAATCTTCCGGCTGTGTGTTGATCAAACCAAGACTGGAGAGTCGCACCCCGAGAAGCCTCAGTCATTTTTTAACACATTTATTGTTGACAGCGTGAGACAAAGATTATACAAATACTTTGGTCGAATGCTTCTTTTGTATCAGAATGGACACACCTGGTACCTTTTCAAGTGGACACTGGTTATTAGATGCCTATTATTTATACTCAATCACATGCTACAGCTTGGATAAGTACGCTGTTAGTGTTTTTTATGTGTATTTAAATAAATACAGTGAGTGTTTGTTGAGCCTGAGGGATGACAGGAATGCCTCTCATCACAGTCTGCATGCTAAGCATTGCTGTTGAACTGATAATGTCTTTGCTTCTCCTCCTCCAACTGGCAAGCTACAGAATGACACCTTCTTAAAAGCACAGCTGTCAAAAGTTTTGGACAAATTACCTCGCTTTTTAGGCATTTATGGCTTGGCTGCGCGTCAGAAAATGTCATAAAAATCATAACTCGAGGGGGAGAAAAGATATTATTCCCCCCCTACCCCAATTATTTACAATTTATTTGGCATTCCCATAAGGAGTGGGTAGCTGTGAGTGACTCGCCGTGGGGGGATAGCTTGGCTGCAGCTCTGTCTGTATGAGAACCACATCCTCTGCTGACAGTCCAGCCAGAGCTCCTTCTCAGCAGACACACTGCCGCTAAATAAGAGCAGGAGTTTGGTTTTTTGGAGCGCGCAGCGCAGCGACAGCAGAAGCCGGAACAGTTCGCCTAGCGCGCCGCGCCGTGCCGCGCCGCGCCGCGTGTCTCCGAAGCGAACTAATATTCTGCTTGAGTCGCGAACCGGGCACGTCGTGAGGGCGGGCTCGCCTGCCTGCCTGCCTGCCGTAGCTAAAAGGTCCCGCTTCGACTGGCTGCACTCATTGCAGTCCAGTCTGCCGAGCGGAGCGGACTGACTGAGGGACGAGCCCCGCGTCTCCATTCAAGGATTTTTTTACTTGGTACACTTCGTCCTGCAGCAGACGACCGACCAGAATCGCAGCTCGCCTTCTGGGGACCATGTTTCTCTTGCAGTACACAGGTACAGAATCCAACTTGTTTCCTAAATACGCTCTTTATGTTGACAGCGGAGATGTTAGAGGCTATTTTTCTCCACACACACACACGCACACATACACACACACACACGGACTAGTTGTGTTGCTGCAGGCTGCACTGTATCACTGTCATTTTGCCACATTTATCGCTCATGTCTGCCTTGTTTAATACAAGTTTAAAAAGCAGGCGGAGAGGTTTTTCTTGCTGTGTTTAGTCCATAATTGTCGGGCGTATACCAGCTGTTGAGACCGCAGGAGGAGAGCTGTGCTGTACCAGGGCTGCCTCTGGTTTCCTTCTGCCTCTGCAATTGATATTGTGCTTTTATAATGATAAATGATCAACAATAATTTCCCTGCACGCATTTTACACTTGGTTATCAACACAATAGACCCGAGCTGGAGCCATTATGTTGACTGACACACGCCTACTGCAGCTGTTTATGGATGGAAGTTTTCAGAATAGATTTCATCCAGCCGGATTACCGCTGCTCAAGGAATATTTTTTTCCCACATGCGAGTCATTTTGGTTTGTATTCTATTTGTGCAGCATAATGGAGCTTGGTGAGTCACATTGTAGTGGATAGATAGGCCTATCAATGCAGGAGGCTTGCGAGTTGTTTGCTGTGTAGATTGAAGTTGTTCCTCTGCTGCGACGTCCAACTATTACGCTTTCCGAGCCATTTATTCCCGGATCGCCATCACCAGCCGCACGAATAACCGGATTTAAATGGGACATTTTCTTCGGGCTCCCAGGATCTAATTAAGCGAGGATGCTGTTTGAACTCTCACATTAACCTGCTTACTCTGCTTTATTCTGCCACTCTGTTCGCCAGCTTCCTCTGTTTATAGTCATGGTAAATTTACCTCCCATGTCCCACAGCTTCACTGTTGTTTATGTGTTCATACCCTAATTGCTACTTTCCTTTAGCTCATAAAAGCAATGACTTGCCAAAGATTAGTCTCATGGCATTAATTTGCAGTTTCTCAAGGCAGTGAGTATGTTGACAAAAAAGAAAAGAAATCCAATGCAACCACTTTGCTCATCTCATGTGTGAGAACTTTGCATATATATATATATATATTTATATATGTGTGAATACGAAGCAGTTGTCTTAGCAAAGTTTAATTAATTGTGCAATGAAGCTTATTTTTAAGCTAAAATGTGCTCAGTGCAGTAATTACAGTAATTTCACAGTGCATGATTAATAATTCAGAGTTGGAATATAGCATTGAGTATGATTAAAACGTGCAGTTTGGGAGAAAATATGACTTTGTGCCTTTTGTCCAGAGGATGAAAATGTGTTTCTCTGTTTGTTTGGACGGTTTTCTCTCTTACACTGTTTATCTCGTGCAGACGGAACGGATCAGTTCCCTTCTCGTCTATCCTCCTTCCCTTCCACAGGCACAAACATTCTTTGAATCAAATTGAGTGAACGGGGGAGAGTGGCTCCCTATGACCATTTGGAGAGAAAAGGTCCATCAGGCCTTGTGACAGCCATTTACCTCCACACTGCACTAGTCCTCTCTGATCAATCTGCAGAGCACCCTTTAGATTGCCTTTAATGGTGCGAGGGAGGGGGGGCACTTTGCTTAGATCTGTCAGAGAGGAGAGATTTAAAGGTTGTACATAGAGTGCTTGAGAAGGAGCTTAAATATTTCAGCTCTCTTTGGCATAGGATGATAGTGCTGCAGAACAAATTAAGACTGAATACAGAGCCGACTACTGTACGATACCGGGAGATTTGGCAGCTTTGGAAAGTCTCAGATTTTAATTGGTTGTTGCATGACAATTTGTGGTTACTAAGTGGGATTCTCATCGCAGTAGCTGTCGAGGAAAAACAACAGAAGTGACAAAGACAAAAGGAAAAAAAAAAGACCTAAGTGAAAATATTAGTCATTAATGACCCGCAAATGTCAGATTTAGTGAAACCAGTTACCTCAATGAGAGCCTGACTAAGTGAAAATATATTTGTGAGACTAACCCTCAGAATTTTTCATCATTGAACACTTTTTGGTCATTTAAAATAAAGCTCCATTCAGGATACTCATACTTAAGATTTAAAAAACATGAATTGCTGCCCTGACAAATGCTGCATTGTGACTGTAAACCTGCCGGACTAAATTAACATAATAATGAAGTGTCTATTAATTTAGAGGTTAGCTTGTTATTCTCAAGGCTGAAAGTGAAATGAGTTGAAATTATCCAATAAAATAATGTGCCAAGTGAATGCAGAGCTGCTTATTTATTCACCTTTTGTTTTACGATGATGATAAAAAGCTCTCCACCTGAAAAGATAAAGTTGTTTTCTTCTGTTTCATCCACTCTTGTTACAAACTCCCACAGCTATTCACTGACTCAGCCGTCCAATCTGTATTCACCTCAAAGCTGAGCTCACAGACAGGTAGGAAGCTCTTTAGTTTGCTGACGAGGCAAATTTTGCGCATTAACTCAAAAATGCAAATTTAAGGCTTTGGTGGTGTGTTTCTGTTAGAAAAACCAAACTAGTCAGGTTTGCCCATCTCTCAGTAGGACAGTTGATGTGGTGAAAGTGAATTGGGAGCCTCCACATCAGAAGTTTTTCTGTAGATTATCACAAAGGTGTGGGCAACATTGTGTGAGTCTAAACATATGTTTTATTTCTATACATTGGACTTTGACTGGGATGCAAGTTTTATCTCCGTCAGCATCCAAACAGTTTCTCACTGCATTCAGATTGGCTCAGAGTAATATAATAGGTTTTGTGCTGTAAATGTACTGGTCAAAAGTTTTAGAACACACCAACTTTTCCAGAATTTAATTGAAAATGATGCAGTTTAATGTCTCAGTGTACTCTGAAATGAATGCACATTTGCAACATTTAAAGTTCTTTATTGAGCATGATAGTGTTTTGAAAATTAAAAAAAAGATTAAAAATCACATTTTATGTTGGACTAAAGGACTAAAAAAAGACACAAAATGACCTAAAAAAGACACAAAATGACAAAAAGACACCAAAAGATACAAAATGACCAAAAAAGACACAAAATGACTTACAAAGACATGAAAAGAATTAAATAATGGACAAAATAGCCCAAGACTCCATAGAGTTAAGTTGTTAACCCATTTCTTGTTCCCTGAAAAAGGCCTACTTGTATAATTCTGAAATGTACATTATTTTTCAGTTTAGGTTAAGCTTACCTTTTTTTATTTACCTCTGGCAGTTCACCACTTACCTTTGGACCCTTTCAAGCTGTTCATTTGACTTGAACTGCTTGAATTTCAATAAAAAAATGGAAAAATTGACAAAAAAAAACACAAAATGACCAAAAAAGACACAAAATGACTAAAAAACCCCCCACAAAATGACCTAAAAAAAGAGGTTGAGAATAGCTGCCCTACAGGATGACCAGTTTACCTTCTAATATTCCATAATTTGTCCAGTACAGTCCAGTACATATGGTGTAGTGGTTAGCACTGTGGCCTCACAGCGAGAGGGTTCGGGGTCCTGCTTGGAGCCCTTCTGTCTGCATGTTCTCCTCGTGTTCTCCCGTGTTCTCTCAGGGTTCTCCACAGGTGTGAATGATTGTCTGCCATATGATAGTCTGGCGACCTGTCCATGCAGGGGGTGCACCCTGCCTTTGACCCCCTGGGACCCCAGTAGGATAAGTGGTTACTGATAATATTTGAGTCCAGTGCATTTTTTCCCGTCTCGGATTTAAAAAAAAAAGCTGCTTGTGGATTGTGAAACATCATGACATGGTGACCAGCTGAGTCCCTTATGGTTTTGTTTACATCACCGCACAAAAGACCACTTGCCACAGACCTTTTCTGTGCTCACATCAAAGTGCACTAAATCGATGCAATTTTCAGTGCTTTTCCACCAAAGAATGTCTACAGATTTCTCCTGTAGTTACATAACTGTCAATACAGTTAGTCTGGATTTTCTTGAATCTGTAAATGTACAAGTAAATGTAAGTATGTTTTTCGCTTTATGAAGTTGTGTCACTAAGTCCTGCCCTGAGTTTCTCCACTTGATGATGGATGAGTTGTTAATGGATAATACTTTTGGACATATTGAAGGACAGAGACAAAATCATGGTGAAATAATAACTGTCATGGATGGAGTCTTGCTTCTGTATCAATGGATTTGGATGGTTTTATTGCAAAGTTGTCTTTTTGTGCTCATAGTCAACAATTTCTTGTTTTATACTTAATCTTATGAGCACTAGTGTTACAAATATAAGCTTTCTGTGGATTGACTATTGATTATTTGTGATCTTTTGCTGGTACACTGCAAAAAATCCAACTTGTATTTTTGGGCCTAAAACAGTGATTTAAGTTGGTATAACTTGGAAATATAAATTATTGACATTTAGGGCAATAATGTAAGTTAGCACAACAAAGGAAGCCAGTTGTCTGCTCAAAAAGTTGTCAAGTTGGTGAGTTGTTGTTGCTTATATCTTTAAGTTGGGGTTCACAACAAGGGACAATAGTTCTGCTAACTCTGATTTCTTTGTTGTGAAATTCGGTCATTAGCGAAAGCTAGCGGCTAACTGATGCTAGCGGCTAACTGATGCTAGCGGCTAACTGATGCTAGCGGCGCTGCTTGTTACAGCTACAAGAGTAGCCATTAGCGTATCAATGCTAACTCAAAATTGTGATCGCAACATTAGCTGACATTTCATAGCGACGTTACAATCGTGCCAGAGAAATTCAGAGTTGAGCAAACTCAAAAACAAAACTTAAAATATTTAGTTTAATTGTCCAACTTAAAATTTCATCGAAGTTTGTTGCCTTGAAATTTTGAGTTCACCCAACTTTTCTTTTTTTGCAGTGTGGTGAATAAAGTGATTTGCTGTGCTTGATGCCAAATGAACCTCTAAAAAAATAATGAAAAAGAAGCTTTTGTTTCTCCCTTCTCCACCAAAACATTGTAGTAGAGCATGTTAAGGCTGGTGTGGTCTGTCACAGTCCATGTTCAGGAAAAAAAGAGAATGTCCTCCAGTGATTCATCCTAGTGGACAGCATTGTGGAAAACACGGTTTTGTCCTCAACTCTCCATCACGAAACAACATCCGCTCATTACAAACCTTTTTACACAGCTCTCTATGGGAGGAAGGGTGTGATGCTTCCTCACACACTTTTTACAAGATGCTTGGCTGCTTTTGTCAACTTCTCCCTCTTCACGTGGTGCTATCTCTCCGCGGCACCATCTGTTGTTGTAATAATGATTGTTTTATCGCCTCAACTCTCATCCTAAATCTCTGTGGCTGGCTAATGTAAGCTAATGATCATTGTTTACTCCTGTGTCGAATGCTCAATTATATGTGCCCTCCAGAAGCCGCATTCGACTTGGTCCAATTGTTCAGCTTTTGAATGACAACAGTGAGGCTAAAATGTGCTCAGGTTGAAGAAAAGTATATTACTTTTTGTGGGGGGGAGGGATCAGACAAACTCAGTTGATACAACGAATTTTGGACAAATAATGAAGCAGACACCAACTAAAATATCTCTCTGATGACCAAAATGACCAAAAATGACATAAAATAAAGCAAAAAATGACTCAAATTGACCACAAAATGAGAACAAATGACCACAAAAAGACACAAATTGACAAAAAAAGGGAACAAAATGATCAAAAATGACAAAAAAAAGACACAATCACCAAAAAAGACACAAAATGACCCCAAAAAGAAACAAAATGACCAAAAAAGACACTAAATCACCCCAAAAAGAAACACATTGACCACAAAATGACAACAAATGACCACAAATTGACAAAAAAAGGAAACAAAATGATCAAAAAAGACACAAATTGACCACAAAATTATCAAAAAAAGACAAAATGGCAAAAAAAATGACACAAAATGACCAAAAAAGACACAAAATGACTAAAAAACCCCCCACAAAATGACCAAAAAAAAGAGGTTGAGAATAGCTGCCCTACAGGATGACCAGTTTACCTTCTAATATTCCATAATTTGTCCTGTTGTTGTAATAATGATTGTTTCATCGCCTCAGCTCTCATCCTAAATCTCTGTGGCTGGCTAATGTAAGCTAATGATCATTGTTTATTCCTGTGTCGAATGCTCTCCAGAAGCCGCATTCGACTCCAATTGTTCGCCTTTTGAATGACAACAGTGAGGCTAAAATGTGCTCAGGTTGAAGAAAAGTATATTAGTTTTTGTGGAAGATCCCTGTGAGGATCAGCAGTGTTGGCAGCAGAAGCAGTTCAACCTGCCATCTGGTATTGAGGAGCTGAGAGAGCTTTGGCAGCCTGAAGGCAACCAACTCTGGGGCTCCAACCATATCACTGACAGAGCTCTTCATTTCTAATCACTTTTATGATAAGCAACCACGCAGGGAACCTTGAAATTGGAGCTAAGGACTCTTGCAACAGCATGCTCAGGAGCTATACATGAGAGATGAAGTGAGCCATCAGACTTATTCTGCATTTGCTGTATATTTGAGACGGGATTGTGGATGCAGTGCTGCTGCGTTAAACCCGACTGACAGTTCCTTTGGAGCGGAGGAGAATAGAGAAGCAGTTTGAAGGAGCTGGATTATGCTGTTCTCCAGGGAGTTTCTCTACAACTTTTCCACATTTTCAGATCTACCCTCAAAAACGTATAATGAAAACTTCAGTCTCCGACACTGCTCTCGACGTTCTGTGTAATCTGTAGTCCCATGTGTGGTTGAGTAGCATAAAACACACATTGGAGGCATGTATTCTACACTGTAAAAAAAAATAACCTGTTGTATTTACGGTAAAAAACAGCAGCTGTGGTTGCCAGAACTTTACCGTAATAAATACGGTGCAACTTTTTCTAATATTACGGTAAAATGATATTAGCACGGTTGATTTCACGTTTAAGATTGTCATTTTATTCTATTTATTTAATATGTCATTAATTAGAGTACTTGAATGAATAATTTATTATCAAAATAGTTGAGGAGTAATTGTCTCTCAATTAATGGACTAATAGCTTCAGCTCTCATCTTAATATTGTGCTTATTAAAAGCTAACAGAGTAGTTTACTGTTGAGTTAATTGCCAAATGACAAATTCATTGTGCTTCTTGGTCTTAGCATACACTGTAAAAAAAAAAATCTGTTGTATTTACGGTAAAAAAACGGCAGCTGTGGTTGCCAGAACTTTACCGTAATAAATATGGTACATCTTTTTCTAATATTACGGTAAAATGATATTAGCACGGTTGATTTCACGTTTGAGATTGTCATTTTATTCCATATTTTACCTTAAAAAATAAAAAAATGTCCATCCAAAGAAACGCTGTTCTGCCATATAATTGACAAAAAAAAAAACTTTATAAATGCCGCATGAATTTAAGATTTTACCTTTAAATATTACAGTATATTTCTGTTAGACATATGGTGTTTAGTACATTTAACATATAACATATGAAAAAATGATGGCTTGTATTTATATTACAGTATATTTTTGCTACAAACACGGTGCCAGATTATTTTAAAGTGGAATAATTTATTTAAAATTTTAAAAAAATACTGTTTTGGCTGATTTATACGTTTACGGTGTTTCATTGTTACTGAAACTGAATTAACCCATTTATCATTTTACGGTCTTTTACTGTCATGGTTTGGCAGTTTTTCACTGTAAAATCTACAGAAATTTTTTACAGTGTACATTTGACGCTAGCTGTTTGCCATCCTTCAAAAAAAAGAATCTCTCCCTCCTGCTTTTAATACTCGTAATTGTCCATTTATCCCACACACACACTTTTATATCCACTTGTAAACATCAGTTCCCTTGTGCTGAGTCAGTTCAGAGCCTTTATACTACTTAATTACAAAGCTATTCAAACTCTTTTGACTCTCTTGTTTTGCTTCTTTAGCTAGGATTCAATCTAAACTGTGCTAACTTAATTATTTAATTACCTAAATTAGATGAACTGAGCTGTCGGCAAATAATTGCTTCCTTCTGTCGTACCTTGTATAAAAAGATCTTCTCTGTTATCACTAATGTAATATTAAATATTTCAATGATGTCAAGGTGTTTTTTTAAATGCATCTTAGAGAGGCAGCTAAGGATTCTTTTCATGACTTGCTGCAATGTGCAAATTTCTTTTCTGAGTGAATCTTTTAGTCTATAAAACATCAGAAAACTTTAAAAAAAGATGGTTAAAAGAAAAATGGTTGATCCCTACAATGTAAGACCAAGAAAAGCAGCAACTTCTCACATTTGGGACCTGAAACAAAAGAAAAAATGGCTCAAAAAGACACAAAAGGGTTAAAAAAATGACACAAAATGACAAAAAAAGACACAAAATGACTAAAAAAAACCCCACCAAATGACCCAAAAAAGAGAAAATGGTTGATCTCTACAATATAAGACCAAGAAAAGCAGCAACTTCTCACATTTGGGACCTGAAACAATCACATTTTTGGTGTTTTTGTTTGAAAAACGACTTAAGCTATTTCTTATCAAAATCAGAATGCATCGAATTATGAATTTAAAGTGTGTTTATGTATAGTTTAGCAGTTTGAACATTAGATATTTTGTCTTTTCTCTGTATCCAGTTCAATGTAGGATGTGAAGGATTTGAAAATCATTGTATTTTTTGTTACTTTTTCACAGCATCCCAGCTGGAACCAGGCTTGTATTTTAGCTCTTTGGTTCCATTAACATGATTGATTTACAGTGTGTCGCTGCTAAATGTCAGACTCATTTTGTCATAATAACTCAAAGTGACTGAGCTGCTGATGGGTCTTAAGCATGTTTTGCCACTCATCCAAGAAGTTCTGTTTGGAAAATAGAACGGCATAAATGTAAATGTATGTAAAGCATCAAGTCCAGCCACTTCTTGGCCGTCATATTTGACTGACTGTCAAACATTTGCACCTGAAATAGTGAAAGAGCAACATCCTGGCTAACCTGCAGGACTTGTGCTTGTATTTCAGTAATGAGGGAATCCACAGCTGTCCCTTTGGTGTGCAGATTAGAACAATTAGTCTTTTTTTGCTCCAGATATTTGTTTATTTCCATAGACCAGGGATTCCCAAAGTGTGGTGCGTGGACCCCTGGGGGTGCATGAGCTGCTGCTAGGGGGTGCGCGAGATGAAAAATGTAATGGCGGTCTGATAATGACACAATTACATTTTTTCCCCCCCACACAATAAAGACGTGTTATTAATTAATTAATTTATAAATACAGGCTATTCAATTTTGCGTCATTTTTTGTTCATTTTTGCATCTATTTTGGTCATTTTTGCTTCTATTTTTTGGTTGTTTGGTAATTTTTACATGTATTTTTTGTCAACTTGTGTCTATTTTGATAATTTTGTGTCATCTTTGGTCATTTTTGCATCTATTTTTGGTTGTTTTTGATCTTATAATGAAGCGTAGAAGAAGTTATCATCTTGTTCTTGTATCATTTTTCCAACCTGCGTTATGATGACGGGGTTGTGTTCACTCCACGCTCATTTAAATTTGCTGCAATTTTTGTTCAACGCAGCTCAAAATATTATAACATTTTCTCAACTGATCTGCTTTCTGCCTCTGATCCTGAGCCTGTCATCATCCTCCACCTTTAATATGGCTATAAAAACTCTTATTGCATTTTGTTTTTTTTGAAATTTTTTGAATGGGGGTGCGTCAACCCGGTTGGGACATAGAAGGGGGTGCACGGCTAAAAAAGTTTGGGAACCGCTGTCATAGACAATCACACAACTTGTGTTTTATGGGATAAATACCATGCATTTGGGGTTATTTTGCCCCCTTTCTGCAGAAATACCTGCATTTTCTTGGCTGTCCCACTTCAGTGCGCTGAGGGAAAGAAGAGGACAACTGTCTGGGTAAAACAGTCACAGAAATATTGCACCTAGCTGGCAATGTGACATTCCCCAGAGACAGAGTGAACCTGAGTTTTTGTTTTTACAGTGGCATTTCATCCCCCTTATCAGCAGCGCCAAGAAATGCAACTGAAAGTAGCACAACACGTGGTGTGATAGATCACCAAAGGGATGTGGGACACTACTGCTGTACATCTCTAACGTTACCTGTGTCCACTGCTGTCTCACAGATTGTAATACAATCTTATATTACGCCTCAGCACTGGATGATAAATTGAGTCACTAAATCTAACTTTTATGTAGGAGTTGCATTGTGTAATATGGCTTTTTCTCTTTTAAAAATAACCAGAATCGGCTTTGCTTTGGATTTTTTGTGAGGAACGCAAATTTATTGCGGGAAATTCTTTGACATTTATTACACTTTAGCTGCTATGAATATACGGCTGTGTAGGAGTTGACCCTCACGGTGGAAATCTGTTCTTCCACACATTGATATGTTGAACATTTCCCCCATAGAGAGAGGGGAGAAAGCTGAGAGCGTGGTTCACTGGTTTGAACCAGAGAACAGGGGTGTCCACAGAGATTGCTTGTCTGGAAAGCAGCCATCACTCTACTGTAATAGAGACTGAGAGCCCATTTATATGGCTCTTACTTTGGGAAGAAGGAATGGCTTAAGGGGGGGAAAAAGGAGCATGAAAACAAAATGGTACCAGAATGGATGGACAGAATGTAACCAAGAATGCATTATTAATAGAGTAGCACAGGTTCTCTGTATGCTCTTAGTGAAGGACTGGAAGGAAGTGCTTTCATGAGTTGGTAGAATACATCTGCAAGACTAATAAGTTCATATTGTGAAGCATATATAAAAAAGACACAAATTGACCACAAAATGACTAAAAAAAGACACAAAATGACCAAAAAAGTAAAAAATGGACCACAAAATGATCAAAAAAAGACACAAAATGACCATAAAAGACACAAATTGACCACAAAATGATCAAAAAGACACAAAATGACCAAAAAACACACAAAATGACAAAAAACACACACAAAATGACAAAAAAAGACACAAAATGACAAAAAAAGACACAAAATGACAAAAATAAGACACAAAATGACAAAAATAAGACACAAAATGACAAAAATAAGACACAAATTGACCAAAAAAAGACACAAAATAACTAAAAAAAGACACAGAATGACCAAAAAAAGACACAAAAGGACCAAAAAAAGACACAAAATGACCAAAAAAAGGCACATTGACCAAAAAAAGACTAAAAGGACCAAGAAAAGACACAAAATAACTTAAAAAAAAGACACAGATTGACCAAAATAACAAAAAAAAGACACAGAATGACCAAAAAAAGGAAACAAAATGACCAAAAAAGACATAAATTGACCACATGAGTAAGTGGTCAAAAAAAAAAAAAGACAACTTGGCCCTCTGTGGAAGGGAAATGGGAATAGTTGGGGAAACCCAGGAATTTTCCATTTCCAAGCCACATTTTTTTGTGGTTAAATTTGTTTGGGGTGTTTCTTTCCATTTTACATCAACAAACTCACACTCACAGATCCCCACTGTGCAGAAGCTTTCATAGCACAGCAGAGAAATCTAAAATCTAAACTAAAAATCTAAAGATATATAGTTACATTCTGACCTAACTAATCTTTCTTCTAAGCTCATTTATATACTGTGTTGCTTTGCTGTCTCTGATAAACCAGATCAAAACAGTGACCTCTCACCAAAAACATAAAGTTTTGTTATTAACAGATATTTAGGGCTGCCCACTCTTGGTGGATTGGCCGACTAAATTGGTTGTTTTGGTCTCAATTGGCTAAGATTTCTTTTAGATGATTAGTTTTTATGCTTTATGACTTTTCTCCAAGAAACTTGTGGGCCCATCTCTAGTAAACACAAGATATAAAGTGGTGCTTTTGTATGATTCTTTCTATAGAAACTCGGATGTGTCTATTTAAATCTAATTTATTATACATCTTAGAGTGTTAGTCACCTTAAGAATTACTTTCCCTAGAGATATAAGCATGTTTACGTGATAACTTGGCCCTCTGTGGAAGGGAAATGGGAATAGTTGGGGAAACCCAGGAATTTTCCATTTCCAAGACACATTTTTTTGTGGTAAATTTGTTTGTTTATTTGATTACCTAAATTAGATGAACTGAGCTGTCGGCAAATAATTGCTTCCTTCTGTCGTACCTTGTATAAAAAGATCTTGTCTCTTATCACTAATGTAATATTAAATATTTCAATGATGTCAAGGTGTTTTTTTAAATGCATCTTAGAGAGGCAACTAAGGATTATTTTCATGACTTGCTGCAATGTGCAAATTTCTTTTCTCAGTGAATCTTTTAGTCTATAAAACAGAAACTTGAGAAATGAGAAAATGGTTGACCCCTACAATGTAAGACCAAGAAAAGCAGCAACTTCTCACATTTGGGACCTGAAACAAAAGAAAAAATGGCTAAAAAAGACACAAAAGGGTTAAAAAAATGACACAAAATGACAAAATAATGACACAAAATGACAAAATAATGACACAAAATGACAAAAAAATGACACAAAATGACACAAAATGACAAAAAAAGACACAAAATGACAAAAAAAAAACCCACCAAATGACCCAAAAAAGAGAAAATGGTTGACCCCTACAATATAAGACCAAGAAAAGCAGCAACTTCTCACATTTGGGACCTGAAACAAAAGAAAAAATGGCTAAAAAAGACACAAAAGGGTTAAAAAAATGACACAAAATGACAAAATAATGACACAAAATGACAAAAAAATGACACAAAATGACACAAAATGACAAAAAAGACACAAAATGACAAAAAAAAAAAACCCACCAAATGACCCAAAAAAGAGAAAATGGTTGATCTCTACAATGTAAGACCAAGAAAAGCAGCAACTTCTCACATTTGGGACCTGAAACAATCACATTTTTGGTGTTTTTGTTTGAAAAACGATTTAAGCTTAGTGAAGGACTGGAAGGAAGTGCTTTCATGAGTTGGTAGAATACATCTGCAAGACTAATAAGCTCATATTGTGAAGCATGTTTACGTGATAACTTGGCCCTCTGTGGAAGGGAAATGGGAATAGTTGGGGTAACCCAGGAATTTTCCATTTCCAAGACACATTTTTTTGTGGTTAAATTTGTTTGGGGTGTTTCTTTCCATTTTACATCAACAAACTCACACTCACAGATCCCCACTGTGCAGAAGCTTTCATAGCACAGCAGAGGAAAAAAAAAGAAACCCTATCTAAAATGTCATTGGAACTGCTCTGAAAGGTTTGGTGTTTGAGCTCAAAGGAAGCCCTGTACTTGCATGTTTACTGCACTGAGCCTGGCTGAAGTCAGACCCCCGCTGCTGGATGAATGCGAGGCTTTTTCTGTGCTCAGCACATCTTACTTGCCAATATTAGTTCAGTTTTTCTGCCTCTCTCTGTGGAATGAGGAGGTCAGGATTTATGGGAGGATGATACAGCACCAGTGTAACATTTTGACCATGAATGGGGTGTAGTTTTCAGTTTTAAATGATAGCTCTGTCTATTTTGGACCATTGGAATGCTGAGGTCAGCATTTGGGTCAACCTGAGAAGTCTGTGTCATGTAGTAGTAAGTTGAAGTGAGGACAGCAAATCCAAGTTACAAACCCAAACAGTTGACTTTCACTACAAAGGAGGAAGTTGTTCATTTCGGTGGCACCATTAAGTACAGAGTAGCTTTGTTTGCCTTATTGTTTCTACTAGGGCTGGGCGATATGGCCCTAAAAGAATATCACAATATTTCAGGCTATGTTTGCGATAACGACATTCTTGACGATATTACGAAATACTTAAAAAGATATAGAAAATATCCTTTTTTTTTTTTTTTTATAAATAAATAAAAATCTTAAATGTAGTGTGAAGTGCAAATCTCCACAGCTGCCAAATACAAAAAAAATTACTCTTGAGTATGAGCAAATAATAAAAATAACCATTTAGGGGTTCCAGGGGCATATTTTAATGACATTTTGTAAAGGAGAATAAAGGTTCTTGTATGTTTTATTTAAGGCATCTTATTTTGACAGTCTTCTTGTAAGTTCTGTGGTGGATTCTGTTAACACACTGTGCTCTTATTTTGAAAGCTGCATGTGTTTAGCAACAGAGTGTAAGTAGCTTTTTGTGATTAAAACAACTTTAACCACTACACCAAGAAGTAGGGATGTTGCCAATATCATGATATGCATTTTTTTTAACCATAAAAAAAATATACCGATATTATCGTGAACGATACGATATGGCACACCCCTAGTTTCTACCTTTAGTTTTGTTAGTTTTAATACAATATTGATGTCCGAGCTGTTAAGTCTGATGGCATTGTGGTTCTGTCTGTTCAGCCGCTGGGCACCTTAAATTCAGCGTCTGGTCTCATTCACAATGAAAAGCAGCCTATCACTGCCCCAGTTTTGAGTATGTGATACATTTGAGAACAGCCTGTGAGGCTAATTTTGAGAACAAGGCATAAGGACCTTTATTGCAGTCATATTATAGTCATACAAAGTGCTGAGACTGGGTCATCCTGGTGTCCAGGGGGCTTTGTTGCATGTAATTCACAATTTTTATTTTTTTTTCTCTCTCTCTCTTTGTAGGACATATTAATATTTGGGACTACACTTATAACACATTGCAGCAACGCCTATAACATTACACAAGCTTGTGACCACAATATTTGCTCAGCAGGGCATTTCACAATTAAAAAATCAACTTGCCAAACTGTCTGAGAGTCAAACAATGGAGAAACTAATGGTGCCACATCTAAATGACCTCAAAACATATCTTTGGTTTATATATCTGGCAGATATCGGCTTGGTCCAATCATCAATCTATCCTTATTCAAGAGCACCAAGACTAAAATAACTGGACAGTTGCACAGTTTATAAACTGAATCACAATGACACTGAGTGCTAGCAATAAGAGTAGTTTTCTCGGCTGGTTGATTTACATTGCTGAGATCTGTAAAATTGTTTATTCCTGTTGTTTTTTTCAACTGTGACTGTAACATCTAAAGATATATAGTTACATTCTGACCTAACTAATCTTTCTTCTAAGCTCTTTTCTGTACTGTGTTGCTTTTCTGTCTCTGATAAACCAAATCAAAACAGTGACCTCTCACCAAAACCATAAAGTTTTGTTATTAATAGATATTTAGGGCTGCCCACTCTTGGTGGATTAGCCGACTAAATTGGTTGTTTTGGTCTCAATTGGCTAAGATTTCTTTGAGATGATTAGTTTTTATGCTTTCTTCATGCTGAATGACTTTTCTCCAAGAAACTTGTGGGCCCATCTCTAGTAAACACAAGATATAAAGTGGTGCTTTTGTATGATTCTTTCTAGAGAAACTCGGATCTGTCTATTTAAATCTAATTGATTAGTTGAATACATCTTAGAGTGTTAGTCACCTTAAGAATTACTTTCCCTAGAGATATAAAAGCATCAAACATGCATTTTAGATGAATGAGATCAGAATATCCTCTGGGCTGTTAAATCGTATGTACAGGATGTTTTCTCCCAAAAGTTATTGTTAGCGATTGGTTCTATACACTGCAAAAAAGCCAACTTGTATTTTTTGGCCTAAAACAGTGATTTAAGTTGGTAAAACTTGGAAATATAAATTACTGACATTTAGGGTATTAATTTAAGGAAGTCAGTTGTCTGCTCAAAAACAAGTTGGTGAGTTGTTGTTACTTATATCTTTAAGTTGGGGTTCACAACAAGGGACAATAGTTCTGATAACTCTTATTTCTTTGTTGGGAAATTTGGTCATTAGCGAAAGCTAGCGGCTAACTGAAGCTAGCGGCTAACTGATGCTAGCGGCTAACTGAAGCTAGCGGCTAACTGATGCTAGCGGCTAACTGAAGCTAGCGGCTAACTGATGCTAGCGGCTAACTGAAGCTAGCAGCTAACTGATGCTAGCGGCGCTGCTTGTTACAGCTACAAGAGTAGCCATTAGCGTATCAATGCTAACTCAAAATTGTGGTCGCAACATTAGCTGACATTTCATAGCGGCGTTACAATCGTGCCAGAGAAATTCAGAGCTGAGCAAACTCAAAAACAAAACTTAAAATATTTAGTTTAATTGTCCAACTTAAAATGTTATCGAAGTTTGTTGCCTTGAAATTTTGAGTTCACCCAACTTTTCTTTTTTTGCAGTGCAGTCGATAGAGTTAATTTGCAGCATTTCCAAAGCAAATGTCCCCAGAAATCCTTGCCAGAAATCCATGCCCTCAGCTCCTCACCCTGCATTTATTTTT
Source organism: Centropristis striata (assembly GCF_030273125.1). Taxonomy (NCBI): domain Eukaryota; kingdom Metazoa; phylum Chordata; class Actinopteri; order Perciformes; family Serranidae; genus Centropristis; species Centropristis striata. Next base: position 37,026,001 of record NC_081528.1, on the reverse strand, counting down.
TCAGCTCTCTTTGCCAGCAAGCCTCTCAATCAGCAGGCCTATACATCCTGAACTGCTCCTTGACCTCTCTCCTGGTGTTTGTGCCAGCAAACTAAACTTTAGTTTTTGGCTCCATCCACCTTCCTGCTCTGCTATACATCAAGATGGTTATTTAGATGATCTGTCTGAGATGCTGAATGTCTTTTCCTTTTGTGGAGGCTGTGGCCTTAAGGACATATGCTGACAACAGCTGACTTCACATCATGGCACTGAACACAGCCATTACAGACAGGGAGGTAATTGGATTCACAAATCAGCCATGGCTCCGGGTTTATAGTGGCACTGGGCTTTATGGGTCATATTTCAAAGACTGGTGAGCAGTTTGTCAGAGAGGGGGCTCGGTGGTAACGAGAAACTGGCGCAGGAGAGCGAGGAGTCAGAGGAGAATCTAAACTCTGCTGTTCCTCGGGGAAACCGCTGGAGAAGAAAGGAGATAAAGAGTGTTTTCCTTTAAACTGTGTGTCCCAAACAAGCTCTTGTCAAATATTACAGCTCTTAGGTGAAATGAACTGAAATACTTCATGCATCGCTTTTTATTTTCTTTGATTAAAATTTTCATTTTTTGATTTGATTTCATTTAAGTTTATTTCGAATATGAAAACAAATAATAATAAAATAAAAAATGAGTCAGACAAAACATTTAACATGACAGAATACATATTCGAAAAGGAGTGAGAAGAAGTAAAACTTATAAACTCCCACCCCCTCTCCTTAAATATGACAAGTTAACATCCTTGTCTAAACATGTCTTGTATTACAAAAACATAAATATAATTTACCTATACAGCGAAATTATACACACATACATACACGCGCCCACATTTGGATACATACCCAAACACACGCACACATACATATGAAAGGAGAAGAAACAACAACACAAGGAAAAGAAACAACAACACAAGGAAAAGAAACAACAGCACAAGGAAAAGAAACAACAACTCAAGGAAAAGAAACAACAACACAAGGAAAAGAAACAGCAACGCAAGGAAAAGAAACAACAACGCGAGGAAAAGAAACAACAACGCGAGGAAAAGAAACAACAACGCGAGGAAAAGAAACAACAACGCGAGGAAAAGAAACAACAACGCGAGGAAAAGAAACAACAACGCGAGGAAAAGAAACAACAACGCGAGGAAAAGAACAACAACGCAAGGAAAAGAAACGACAACGACGCAAGGAAAAGAAACAACAACACAAGGATTTTCACTGTCTTGACCTTGTCTTCTCATAAACTCTTCCTCTCAGTTTATCTGCTTCCCTATTTGTGCTTTTACATGCAACTTGTGCCTCTAAACCACTTTTTCTATACATATCTATTTCTTTCCTGTTTGGTTGTTTTCTCCCTCGTAGACAAATAAAATTCCTCCTGAGTCACAGGAAGGTCGATGATAAACTGTGTGTGTGTTTGTCAGACTGGGTGGGAGGAAAAGCTGAGGAGAATCTTCATCCTGTCTTCCTCTCCTCCAGCTGGAACATACTGCAGGTTCTCCGTCATGTTGTCCCAACAGAAGTCAGGAAGGAGGATCGATATGAAGATTAATTATTGTGTCCAAGTCGAGGGCTGCACCAACAACCTGCATTTTTCATGCCCCTAGTGAGTGACCGAATGCTTCCCTTCTCTGACGAGCGTTGAGCTCCAGCTTGTTAGTGTGGTCTCTGGACCGAAGCTGTGCTGAGAGAAAATTGGACCAGGCTCCAGGAGTAACGCGAGGAGGCTCAGTGCAGCTCAGATCAGCACCACGAGAGACAAACCAGGAGGTTCTACAACCTTTCCAGGGGCCCGGTAGAACCTCCTGGATTAAGATAACTGTTCTGAGTATCTGAAGGGGAGAGGCAGCCCAGACTGTGGTTGAATTATTATATTTATTTCTCTTGGGCGGTTAAATGAAACAATTCCTTGGATTGATCTGCTTTGGATCAGTTAGAAAAGTCCTTTAAAGCAACAACTCCAAGCCGAGATTGTTTTTAGTCAGATGCATGAGCTATTTATACTCAAAATGGGAATAAGGCTACGTTTACATGATGACGGTCTGAACAGAAGACGCAAAAGTGGCGTCTCGTCTTCACTTTTTATTCCTCGTTTAGACGAGCGTTTTCAGGAGGAAATCTGCTGCATACGGTGACGCAAAAGTGTGTGAAATGTGATTGTATGCAGCCAGGCGGCATCACTTAAAGCCATAAGAGCATCTTTGGGCATGCAGAAGTTTTCACGCCACACATTTTCATCAGCTACTCCTTCCACAAAGTTCTCCTCCATCACTAGATCTCCCAGGTCTCGTTCACAGCCGTCTGGCTCCTCCCACCAATCGCTGCATCCAGAATGTGATGGAGGTAATTCCAGATCCTTCTCTGTTCACTAATACTATCTGTACATATCCTGGACATTTGGTGGAAAAACTCCTGTAAGTTTATTAGAGCTGCCAGAGCAGCTTGAAGGTCCCACCATGGAAATAATCCCACGTTTCTTTATTTCCTGTACTGGAGCATGTATGTGACGTAAACACATACGTGACGTGAGCAGATCAGATCAGAGTTTTGTGTCTTGTCAGTGTAGACGACACGCTACGGAGGAGAGGATTTAACTTTTCGACTTTGGAAGGTGGTTTCAGATTTTTGTGTCTTTAAGCCCCAAAACGCCGTCACCGTCTAAACGAAAGGCACTTCCGATAAAATATTTTGTCATTTTTACCCGCGAGCGTCCTGGTGTAAACGTGGCCTGAGTATCTGAAGGGGAGAGGCAGCCCAGACTGTAGTGGAATTGTATTTATTTCTCTTGGGCGGTTAAATGAAACAATCCTTGGATTGATCTGCTTTGGATCAGTTAGAAAAGTCCTTTAACCTCCTGTGACCCTGCGTCCTCATATGTGGACATTTAATTTTAGGTTTGCTGGACCTTATACTTAATTTTGCTTAACTATGAGCTGTTGTCCTCAGTAGTCAATACATTAATCAGTATAAAAATCAGATGGCAGCATCTTGGTAAAGTCAATCAGCAGCTTATCCCCAGAAAAAAAGTGGACCAGGTACAAAAACTGATCAGATTTTATGGTTAAAACTTGTTTATTTGTGCTTAATAATTTTTGTAGTTTGACTATTTTTTAGCAATAGCAACAAGCTACGACACTTCTAATCAGGAAGTACTCATTTGAGAACGAATAGATTTTTACTATCGTTCTTTAAATGAGAGGGTGTAAATGTAAAGAAATAAACAGTTTTATAAACTAGTGAATTAATTATGTTACACAGTAAAATTAACCCTTTTTTTTTTTTTCAAAAACGACTTCCTGTTCAAAGACAATGCTTAGTTTTGGTACTAATCAGGTACTACTGATCCAAAATATCTAGGAGAAACTAACAATACATACAAAACAAAAGCTTGGCTCTCAGGAGGTTAAAGCAACAACTCCAAGCCGAGACTGTTTTTAGTCAAATGCATGAGCTATTTATACTGAAAATGGGAATAAATCTCTATTTATACTACATTGTATTGTGTCAGAATGCTTGCATGCTTGTCATGAGGATTATTTAGTAGCTTTGAGCAGCACAGTATCAATGTGTTTCTGTTCTGACAGATTGAGAATGAAAAGTCAAATATGTCATGCTGGTAAATCAGCAGCATGTGTTCGGGTGGAGGCCCCGAACTGCCTGAGCAGGAAAACTGGCTACAGCAGAATGATGAATTCCCCTCCTGAAGGCCACTGGAGCAGTTTGATGTTTTTGTGAAGGTGTAGCTGTGTTGACATCATCAGATGAACCTGAATCCGTCTCAATCAGCTGCTATTGGCAGATGTCAGAGTGATCTAATGCTATAAACGGCTCCATGGAGAAGGAGAAACAGATGATGTAAGAGGTCATCAAACTGGCATCTCTAACTCCATTAAAACAAGATTTATATGTAAAAATATGTTTAAATGTTTCTCCAACAAACTCATGTCTACATATTGTTTAGCAGATGAATACTAAATAATGTTTTACAGTAGGGCTGAGCGATATTTCAGGCTATTTTTGCGATAACGATATTCTTGACGATATTACGAAATACTTAAAAAGATATAGAAAACATGTTTTTTTTGTCTGTATAAATAAATAAAAATCTAAAATGTAGTGTGAAGTGCAAATCTCAACAGTTGCCAAATACAAAAAAAATGACTCTTGACTCTTGAGTATGAGCAAATAATAAAAATATCCATTTTGTGGTTCCGGGGGCATGTTTTAATGACATTTTGTAAAGGAGAATAAAGGTTCTTGTATGTTTTATTTAAGGCATCTTATTTTGACAGTCTTGTAAGTTCTGTGGTGGATTCTGTTACCACACTGTGCTCTTATTTTGAAAGCTGCATGTGTTTAGCGACAGAGAGTAAGTAGCTTTTTGCGATTAAAACAACTTTAATTGTTAGTTAATATTAACCTTACGCCACTACATCAAGAAGTAGGAATGTTGCCAATATCATGATATGCATTTTTTTAACCATAAAAATTTTATTCCAATTGATCGGCTGGTAACCATAAAAAAAATATACCAATATTACTTTTTAACTGTCAACTTGAAAGAGACTATCACAGGAAATATAACCTATGATAGTTTAATAATACTTTCCCAGAGATAAAAGGTTGGCCATGACAGTAAACCTGAATAGAAAAGGACTGAGAAAGGGGCTGAAAATGGCACATCTCTTTTATTATTATTATTATTTTTTATAAAGCTTTGATTTGATACAGAAACCCATTTTATCCAGAGCACCCTACAAACTCCATGTCTGATTCAGGGTCAGTGGAGCAGCTCCATTCTGAGCAGGAGAGCCAGTCAATAGTTGGGTCTTTGATTCTCTCGTCTCTCATTTCCCTCCAATATTGAGTGGACGATTAACAAAGTGTGATATAATGACAGTACTTCTCTTTTTGCAAGAACTTGACACTGTCCAATTTTAGACCAGAATTAAACTTTGCTCCACTATCTTGTGTTTTATCAAGGAGATGATGCAGTGGAATGATCTTTGCACACACTGTCTGTAATAATAATAACTTTAGTATGGTTCGTGCTATCTTGATGGGGACAAATGTCAACTTTGATCAGTGTTAAAGGCACAGGATTATCCTAAAAATAAAAAAAATGAAAAAAGTATTGACTCTTACAAAGATAATCCTTCTCAATCATCACTTTTGACCTTGTCCTCTGCCTGTATTTTCTCTTTTTTTCTTATTATTTTGCTGTGATTGGGACATTTCAGGGCCTTGACCTGTAACCAGTGTCATCTCAGTCCTAAGCTCTGATAAATTCTCAAAAACTTTTCCCATTAGTTTAGAACAGGGATTCCCAAAGTGTGCACGAAATGAAAACACACACACACACACACACACACACACACACACGCACACACACACACAATAAAGACATGTAAATAAACATTTCCTTTTTAAAATGTAAAATCAAATACTGTAATTTTATTTAATAAATAAATGCAGGCTATTCAAAATGCACTTCATCTTAAAATGAAGTGTAGAAGTTATCTTCTTCCATTTTTCCAACCTGTGTTATGATGACGGGTTGTTTTAGCTCCACGCTCATTTCAACTTGCTGCAATTTTTGTTCAACACGGCTCAAAATATTATAACATTTTCCAACTTATGTGCTTTCTGCCTCTGATCCTGAGCCTGTCATCATCCTCTTTATTCTTAAAAGTGGAAGCTTGCACATCACTTTGTTGCATTATATTGAAACTGTGTTTCAGTGTTTCAGATTAATTCAAATGTGAGAGCTCATTGTTGTGATGGTGATTATTTTATTATGCGTGTTTTGGTCATTTGAGCATGATTAAACATGCCGCCTTTAATATGGCTATAAAAAAGCTTATTGCATTTTTTTTAAGGTGTGAGGGATTGGGGGTGCGTCAACTCGGTTGGGACATAGAAGGGGGTGCACGGCTAAAAAAGTTTGGGAACCGCTGGCTTAGAAGGAATACTTGCTGGTTAATTAGACGTTGTTTAGGAGTTGACTTTCAATCTTGTGTTTGCAAACCGCAATGGACAAATCCTCCTCGCTGTGCCTTTTAAACCAACTATTCTCAACCTTGGGGTCGGGACCCCAATTGGGGTCGCGAGAGGATTTCTGGGGGTCGCCAAATCATTTTGGAAGTCAGCTCTGTCTCCACTGTGTTAAAGTGTTCATGTGTTCATGTGTTTTAGTCTTTTTGGTAACTTCGTGTCTTTTTTTTGGTAATTTTCTGGTCAATTTGTGTCTTTTTTGGTTATTTTGTTTCCTTTTTTTGGTCATTTTGTGTCTTTTTTGGTAATTTTTTTTCTTTTTTGTGTCATTTTGTGTCTTCTTTTTGGTCATTTTGAGTCTTTTTTGGTCATTTTGTGTCTTATTGGTCATTTTGTGTCTTTTCTGGTCATTTTGTGTCTTTTCTGGTCATTTTGTGGTCATTTTGAGTCTTTTTTGGTCATTTTGTTTCCTTTTTATGGTCATTTTGTTTCTTTTTTTGGGTGATCTGAACTGTGCATGTGAGATTGTGTTCAGTGAGCGGGGGTCGTGGACAACATGCATGTTAAATTGGGGGTCGCGACTCAAAAAGGTTGAGAACTGCTGTTTTAAACTAGAGTTGGACTGCTTTTGAGAGTTTGACACCGTGCCGTGGTTGTTTCTCCGGTGCTGAGCATCATGCTAGTCACACTCTCCTGCACACAGGAGCAGAAGGGAAAAAACGGGTTTTGCACTCATCTCTACTCACAGACAATCCCATTTTCAAATCACTGTTGGAATGAAGCTGTCAGCACCGACAACTGTGAGAACAGTTTGTGCTTGTGTGTGTGTGTGTGTGTGCGTACGCTTGGATGCTTTATTTTCGTGTTTACTCTCTGTATGGAAATGTGTGCTGTTGGAATTTTAGAGAACTCCATCAGTCTCCTGCTTATGTCAGATGTGTACTTACTTATGTGCTTTCAGAGATTAATATGCACAGCAAGGAAGAAATATAATTGTCTTTATATGTAGGCTCACTACCAATGTTTATTTTTATTATGGATTAATAAGCCAATTATTTTCTCAGTTTGGTATATGCTGTGTTCAAAAAAAAAAAAAAAGCCCATTAAATGCAAAGCTGATGTCTTCAGATCCCTCGTTTTGTTTGACCAACTGTTAAAAACTCAGTTTACTATCAAAATAGTAAACACTAAAAATGTTAAATGTGCTAATTAGATTACTTGAATGAATAATTTATTATCAAAATAGTTGAGGAGTAATTGTCTCTCAATTAATGGACTAATAGCTTCAGCTCTCATCTTAATATTGTGCTTATTAAAAGCTAACAGAGTAGTTTACTGTTGTTAATTGCCAAATGACAAATTCATTGTGCTTCTTGGTCTTAGCATACACTGTAAAAAAAAAAATCTGTTTAAAATACGGTAAAATACCGGCAGCTGTGGTTGCCAGAACTTCACCGTAAAAATGACAGTGAGCGTATGTAAATGTCAATATCAGCAAAAAAACTGTAATTTATACTGAATAATCCCATTACTTTTAGGACAATTGTGTCATTATGGTATTTCTCCAATAATTTTACATGAAAATTTTATATTTTTACAGCAAAACTGTGTGTTTTCTACAGTTTATGGCAGTAGAATTTAAAATTTTATGCAAACCCTGTTGTTTTAAAGGTAAAAAACAGCAGCTGTGGTTGCCAGAACTTTACCGTAATAAATACGGTGCAACTTTTTGTAATATTACGGTAAAAAGATATTAACACTGTTGATTTCACCTTTAAGATTGCCATTTTATTCCATATTTTACCGTAAAAAATAAAGTTTTTCCATCAAGAGAAACGCTGTTCCGCCATATAATTGACAAGAAAGTACTTCATAAATGCCGCATAAATTCAAGAATTTACCATTAAATATTACATATTAATATTAAATTTTTGTTAGAGATATGGTGTTTAGTACATTTAACAGTGGGAAAAAGTATTTTTACAAAAATGCAAAAATGATGGCTTGTCTATATATTGCAGTATATTTTTGCTGCAAAAATGTGCCAGTTTATTTTTACAGTGAAGTAATGTATTTTTTTTTTTTAAACTGTAAAAAATACTGTTTTGGCTGATTTATACGTTTACGGTGTTACATTGTTACTGAAACTGAATTAACACATTTATCATTTTACGGTCTTTTACTGTCATGGTTGAACAGTTTTTCACCGTAAAATCTACAGACGTTTTTAACAGTGTGTAACTCAGGTGTTACAGGAATTTTTATGTTTATTTTTTTATGCTTTAACGAGCGGAGTGGGTTTTTGGTCATTTAATGTCTTTTTTTGGTAATTTTCTGTCTTTTTTGGTCATTTTGTGCCTTTTTTTGGTCATTTTGTGTCTTTTGTGGTCAATTTGTGTCTTTTTTTGGTCATTTTGTTTCCTTTTTGGTCAATTTGTGTCTTTTTTTTAGTCATTTTGTGTCTTTTTTTTGGTCATTTTGTTTCTTTTTGGGCCATTTTGTGTCTTTTTTGGTCAATTTGTCGTCATTTTTTGTCATTTTGTGGTACAGTGTAACTCAGGTGTTACAGGACTTTTTATGTCGTAAATAATCAGCCTGACATTAGCATCTTGTTCTTGTCACCTCCTTTCTTTCCTGTTTCCTCCCTCATCACATTAGCCATTGATAAGAGTGTGACCCAGGTCCCTGGCCTGTCTGCTCTGATGAGTGATGGATGGATGGAGGAGAGAGAATAGAAAGAACAGACGAGTGGAGACGGGCTTAGCCAGATCATAGCCTCCGGAGCTATCCCTGTGCAGGATCTATGGGGCTTCATTTGTTTGTGCTGTTTTGGTAATTAAACAGGGGAGGCCCACTCAGTGGAGTCTGGCTGCTGGCTTCGTTTCTCTCCCCTAATCTTCCCATAAGACCAGATAATTAATGGTGGAATGGCAGGAGTGCCCGCAGTCCTTCTGTTAATGGAAAGGATTCATCTTGTTTACACAACTTACTCCTTGTTTCGTTATTCGGAGCTCGGCCAGGGTGTCATGGACCAACGTTGGAGGTTTGGCGTCCGTCCAGTCGTCTCATGGCAGATGATATCGTGACGAGTCCTGGAGCAGACATGAATGTTCTCAGCTCGGATTTATCCCTCATCCTAATAGTCTGACTTTAGCATCATTGTTTTTCTTTTAGCCACACATTAAATGGATTATGAAAGTGCTGAAAGTTCAAGCATTACAATCCCAACAAATCATGTGTTCCACTTTACACAAGAAGTCCTTTTAAATACTCTCATTTTAATATCTGTTCTTGGACTGTGCCTGTTAAAGGATATTGCTGATGATGGTACTTATCCTGATAGTGGTCTAAAAAATCACATGAAAACATTAAAACCAACATTAATATTCAGTAGATAAACGGAGAAACAGACATAACATGTTCTCAATACCCTCCAATCTCCCAACCAGTCTGTGGCCAATTGGTTCCTACGTACACATAAATCTTTAAAAATAGATCACAAGTATATACTTCCCAAAAAAATGTCTTATGGGATCGACTTAAAATTAACTACAGTTGCTGTAGCAGCTAAAATGTATTATTATGTTATTAACAGTTTTATTTATAATTTATTGACAACATTGGATGGATGTCTATGGTCTGTACCAGTTAGAAGTATGAGACCAATATATTGACCAATATTAGCTTAATGCAGATATGCCGGTACTGTTGTATTTGGAAGATTGAAAAACTACATCAACTATATACACAAATTATTAGACCACCCTTGTTTTCTTGTTTTTTAAGTGCCTGGTACAACTTTATTTGGACAAATATAATGATAGCAACAAAAAGAGCTCATAAGAGTTAAATTTAAGAGCGGATATCTGTGACTTTTTTCACGCAGATTTACCACTTTAAATCTCTTAAATCTGCAACTTTTTTCTTGTAGATTTGCCACTTTAATCTAGTAAATTTGCAACCTTTTTCTCGAAATATTACCATTTTGGATATCCACTGAAGTTACCAAATACGGTCACAAGATCACAAACCTGATGCCCGTATATATAAACTGAAGACTATCATATGATTCAGTCAATACTTTCCCCTCTGATCCTGGGTGTTATTCCATCAGATATCACTTCATTCTGTATTATTGAGGAGTGTCAGACCAAATGCTGCTTGTCACACAGCAGTCGGACACGTAGCCTGCAGGTAAACAGAGCAGGGGGAATCAGAAACATTCCCCTGGTAGAAGTGTTCCTGTGGGCAGCTCCCCACTCAAATCTCCCCCGGAGCAATATTTTGACAAAGGCTTTTGAAGAGCTGAGCTGTCAGACCCTCATTAGCCAACAACACCACCAAGAGAACAGGCCAAATGGAGGCAAGGCAAGGCAAGTTTATTTATATAGCACAATTCAGACACAGGGACATTCAAAGTGCTTTACAGGGGCAAGATTAAAATACATAAAACACATTAGAAGACATTTAAAAGCGAATTTAAAATAAAAACAATAAAAAAGTGAATGAATAAAACATTTAAGAGCGAATGATTAAAAATGACAGGTTAAAATGGAAACAGAAAAGTCTTCAGACTTGATTTAAAAGAGCTGAGAGTTGCAGCAGACCTCAAGTTCTCTGGGAGTTTGTTCCAGAGATTTGGTGCATAAAAACTAAACGCTGCTTCTCCTTGTTTAGTCCTAATATATATATAACTCTGTGCCTTTTTTTGGTAATTTTGTGTCTTTTTGGTCAATTTGTGTCTTTTTTTGGTCATTTTGTTTCTTTTTTGGTCATTGTGTGCCTTTTTTTTGGTAATTTTGTGTCTTTTTGGTCATTTTGTGTCTTTTTTTGGTCATTTTGTTTCTTTTTTGGTCATTGTGTGCCTTTTTTTTTGGTAATTTTGTGTCTTTTTGGTCATTTTGTGTCTTTCTTTGGTCATTTTGTTTATTTTTGGGCCATTTTGTGTCTTTTTTTGGTCAATTTGTGTTTTTTTTGGTCAATTTTTGTCATTTTGTGGTCAATTTGAGTCCTTTTTTTGCATAATTATATGTCATTTTTTGGTAACTTTGTATCTTTTCCGACAAATCCCAAAGTAGCACAGACAGGGAGATGTTTTAGTTGTTCTCTGCTTCATTATTTGTCCAAAATTCGTCGTATCAACTGAGTTTGTATGATCTGAACTGTGTGTGTGAGATTCTGTCAGACCAATTGCTGCATCCAGAATGTGATGGAGGTAATTCCAGATCCTTCTCTGTTCACTAATACTATCTGTACATATCCTGGACATTTGGTGGAAAGACTCCTGTAAGTTTATTAGAGCTGCCAGAGCAGCTTGAAGGTCCCACCATGGAAATAATCCCACGTTTCTTTATTTCCTGTCCTGGAGCATGTATGTGACGTATATATATAACTCTGGGGACTGTAAGTAGACCTGTCCCAGACCACCTAAGGGCTCTGGACGGCTCATAACGTATCAGCAGTTACAGTAGTCAAGTCTACTAAAGATAAATGCATGGACAAGTTTTTCTAAATCTTGCTGAGACATAAGCCCTTTAATCCTTGATATGTTTTTAAGGTGGTAATAGGCTGACTTATTAATTGATTTAATGTGTTTTTTTGGAAATTCAAGCTATGAAAACACCAAGATTTCTGGCTTGGTGTGTGGTTTCTCACAGACAACTCTTCAGCTGCACTCGGGAGAAAAATGGCTTTTTCTAACTGCAAATTAATTCCAGAATAAGGGATTCATTGGGTGAGAACAAGGTGGGGAGCGCGTTGGGTATTGTTTGGTGAAGTGGGTTTCTCTGTATGACTGACATGCCACACAAATTCTCATTAATGGGGATCCGAGGGAGAATTTAATCCCCAGAAGCTGCTTAAAGGTAAACAGCAGTGTGAGGATGGGAGATATTCCCTGGTGGAGCGCTTGTTTTGGGTTGTGTTTAATTGTCTTTGTACATGTCGCCTGCTGCTGAAGTCTCCCATCAGCTCCTCGAGTCTTTGTTGTACAGAAGAGATGATACTACGACAATTAATGTGAAGAGAGAGAGACGAGATGGCTGGTTATTGGCTAAACGGGTGCTTGGAGCTCTAGAGGGCTCTTCGCCCTGGTGGAATAAAAAAACCAGTGATTTATTGTCACTTACTGTTCTGTTACTTTACTGCTCTGATATTAACGAGCGGAGACATTTGAAGCATGTGTGGTTGGAGCTGGTTAGGGTACACTAGAGCAGTGATTCTAAACCTTGGGGTCGGGACCCCAATTGGGGTCGCGAGATGATTTCTGGGGGTCGCCAAATCATTTTGGAAGTCAGCTCTGTCCACTGTGTTAAAGTGTTCATGTGTTTTAGTCTTTTTGGTCATTTAATGTCTTTTTTTGGTAATTTTGTGTCTTTTTTGGTCATTTTTTGTCTTTTTGGTCATTTTGTGTCTTTTTTTGGTCATTTTGTGTCTTTTGTGGTCAATTTGTGTCTTTTTTTTTTTAGTAATCTTGTGTCTTTTTTTTGGTAATTCTGTGTATTTTTTTGGGTCATTTTGTGTCTTTTTTAAATGATTTTGTGTCTTTTTGTGTCATTTGTGTCTTTTTTAAATAATTGTGTGTCTTTTTTTGGTAATTTTGTGTCTTTTGGTGTGTTTTTTTTGTCATTTTGTATCTTTCTTTGGTCATTTTGTGTCTTTTTTGGGTAATTTTGTGTCTTTTTTTTAGTCATTTTGTGTCTTTTGGTGTCTTGGTCTTGGTCTGAAAACCCCAAAGAGCAGAAAAAGATTACTAATGAATGATGGAGAATGACATGCTGCCACTTCGTCTCTAATGTGGGTGGTAAAAGATTCAGAAAGTCAGATTTATCATATATGTATGATGTGCTATAAACTCAGGGAGATTTTGAAACGTAAAGTGAAAGCTGCTCCGTTTTTATTCCCTCACAGTAAAGCCTCTATACAAATGCAAATGGAATCTGATGATTAAAAACTGCTGACACGACTACAAACTGTTTTGATTCATTTTAGACCCGATACGTCTTAAGTAAAAAATGCACAGATTTCCATGTGATACATTGCAGAAATATGTTTCTAAGGGCTTCAGTGGGGAAGAGGACGCCCTCTAAACTTTAACAAGATGTTCATTCTTGGCTGCGTTTTTCTGGCCCGGCTCCAGAGGAGTTATGATTGTCGATGCAAATGAATGTGAAACTGAATTATGGAATTTTACTGCACCAGCAGCCTTTGTGTGGTTTTATGACGGTTATAAACTATGGTCTCCAATCGCAATTGTCCTATGGGGCGAGCGGTAGGAGGCAGCAAACTGCTGTGAAGAGGGAAATATAGCTGGTGTTTGACCTGGTTACACAGACACAACCAATGGGGCTGAGCTCAAGTGGGTGGTTATATTTAATACTTTCATCCCTCGCCATATTAAAATATTGGGAAAATTGGAAAAATTGCCCTTTAAAATGGTTTGTAGTTCTGAATAATTGCATCCTTTTATATTGTACAGTTATAAATTCCATCTCAAGGTTGATTTAGGCCCCGTTTACACCAGGACGCTTGCGGGGAAAAACAACAAAATATTTTATGGGAAGTGCCTTTCGTTTAGACGGTGACGGCGTTTTGGGGCTTAAAAACGCAAAAATCTGAAACCACCTTCCATAGTGGAAAAGTTAAATCTGACTTTCTGAATCTTTTACCACCCACATTAGAGAAGAAGTGGCAGCATGTCATTCTCCATCATTCATTAGTAATCTTTCTCGGCTCTTTGGGGGTTTTCAGACCAATGGTATGGAACTGGGTCTTGTAGTACAGACAGGATTAGGGTTCTGCTGTGGTCCATCATCCAGAAATAGCTCCGGCTGGTTTGCCGGCTGCTCTGGGACTGAGTGGTTACCGGAGGGCTTCAAGGTATTTAGAGGTCTGACCATGTTGGAGTCTCTCTAAGGCTGCTTCTATATAATGAAAAGTCTTTGCTAATCTGTCTATAATTCTACCACAAATCACAAGTGCATCAGCAGATTATTCTGTCTAGCCCTCAAAATCCATTTGTACCATTCAGTGTTGACATGCAGATATATTAGTTTTACACTGTTGCACCTGTTTGACATCCCCGAAGTAATTTCATGTTCCCGAATGACGAAGTAATACAAATATTGGAATTACTAGTCTGATTCTCATCTTCCTCTTGGAGAATGTTTATGGTCTAACTGATGTGGCATTACTTTGAATCTTTCACATCTGGGCTGTCTAAAGATGCAACTGCTGAGGTGATTATAGGGATTTTAAAGACCTATCTACAGCTTTGGTACATTAGAGCAGCTATTCTCAACCTTGGGGTCGGGACCCCAATTGGGGTCGCGAGATGATTTCTGGGGGTCACCAAATCATTTTGGAAGTCAGCTCTGTCTCCACTGTGTTAAAGTGTTCATGTGTTAATGTGTTTTAGTCTTTTGGTCACTTAATGTCTTTTTTTGGTCATTTTGTGGGTTTTTTTTTAGTCATTTTGTGTCTTTTTTTTTGTCATTTTGTGTCTTTTTTTGATCATTTTGTGGTCAATTTGTGTCTTTTTTGGTCAATCCGTTTCCTTTTTTTGGTCAATTTGTTTCCTTTTTTTGGTCATTTTGTTTCTTTTTGGGGTCATTTTGTGTCTTTTTTTAGTCATTTTGTGTCTTTTTTTGGTCATTTTGTGTCTTTTTTGGTCATTTTGTGTCTTTTTTTATCATTTTGTGGTCAATTTGTATCTTTTTTTTTAGTCATTTTGTGTTTTTTTTGTAATTTTGTTTCTTTTTGGGGTCAATTTGTTTCCTTTTTTTGGTCATTTTGTGTCTTTTTTTTAGTCATTTTGTGGGGTTTTTTTGGTCATTTTGTTTCCTTTTTTGGTCATTTTGTGTTTTTTTTTGGGGGGTCATTTTGTGTTTTTTTTTGGGGGGTAATTTTGTTTCTTTTTGGGGTCATTTGTGTCTTTTGGTCATTTTGTGTCTTTTGGTCATTTTGTGTCTTTTTTTGGTCATTTTGTGTCTTTTTTTGATCATTTTGTGTCTTTTTTGGTCATTTTGTTTCTCTTTTGGGTGATCTGAACTGTGCGTGTGAGATTGTGTTCAGTGAGCGGGGGTCGTGGACAACATGCATGTTAAATTGGGGGTCGCGACTCAAAAAGCTTGAGAACTCCTGCACTAGAATGTAAATGTATGATGTTATTCCTGTGCTAGTTTGAAGTGCCAGACATCCCACTTTTCTAATGAGAAGGCCCAGATCTGCTGCTTTATCCCCACCTCACTCTCTCCGTATGATATCAGTGTTCTCTGTGTCTCGGGATGCCGTTTTCTCTTTCTGTTCATTAGCTTTCTAAAATGTTCCCTTTTTAAAACATAGCCAGAAGTGAAAAGTAAGAGAGCGATGAAATGTGCCACAGGCTACTGGATATAAAACTGGCTGCTTTGTGACTCACACTTTCACATCAAGACTGCAGAAAAGAACCAGGATGTCCAGATGGAAATAGCATTGCAAGGAAATACTGACTTATTTTACATTGGTGATATTGTGACCATGATTAGATATAGTTTTATTCTCCACATAAACTACACTGTAAAAAATATTCTGTTTAATTTATGGTAAAATACCAGCAGCTGTGGTTGCCAGAACTTTACCGTAAAAAATACAGTGAGTGGGTTTTCTACTGTAAATTTAAATGTAAATATCAGCAAAATCTGTCATTTAGACTGAAAAATCACTTGCCATTTTATCCCTATTGTGTCTCTTTTTGGTAATTTTGTGTCTCATTTGATAATTTTACGTATTTTTTTGGTAATTTTGTGTCTCTTTTTTGATAATTTCATGTCTCTTTCAGTCGTTTTCTGTCTTTTTTTGGTCATTTTGTGTCTTTTTAGATAGTTTTGTGTCTCTTTTGGTCATTTTGTGTCTTTTTTGATGGTTTTGTGTCTCTTTTGGTCATTTTGTGTCTTTTTTGATGGTTTTGTGTCTCTTTTGGTCGTTTTCTGTCTCTTTTTTTGGTCGTTTTGTGACTCTTTTGGTCATTTTAGGTCCTTTGTTAGGTCCTTTGGTCTGCTATTATTTTTAGGGTAGTTATGTCCTTGTGACGTTATGGTATTTCTCCATTCATTTTAAATGAAAAGTCTAATATTTTTTACAGCAAAACTGTGTTTTCTAAAGTTCATGACAGAAAAAAGTATTGTAGTTTTGTGCTATTCTTTGATTTACAGTAATTAAAAGTGTCTACTACGGTGATATTACATTTTTAATTTCATGCCCTATTTCTGATATAATTTGACAGTGTTTTACTGTAATTTCTACAAACATTTTTTACAGTGTACTGATGGAGCATTATCATCTCTGCCAGATCCCAGAATGCATCTTTGTGCTGAGAATGTATAATTCATGAATAACATGAAGAACATCTGACATGGGAGTTTTGTGAGAAGGAGTGCAGGGTATACAGTGTTTCTAGCAAGTGCTTCTCCTGTTAGACAAGTGCTCTATTGATTGGGAAGGAGATTGAAATTGATTGAGAAGGAGACTGAAATCACTGAATCACTCCAGTTAAAATTATGTTCCCACTCTCCTATTCCAATGGTAATGCACTACTGCACAGGCTGAGTATTATTCTCTGGCAGCCCAGAGAGTTTATCTTTGCTGAAAACAAAGTAGTTACATTTCGGAATGCAATTTAAAAAATGAAATAGAATAAAAATCTTGTGCATAATTGCAAAATAACTAGTCATAAGCAGTGGCGGTTCTAACCAGGGGCCTCCAGGGGCCACTGCCCCTGTGAAGAAGCCTTTGGCCCCTGCTGTGGCCCCTGTGTCAAATTAATAATAAAATGATCAATTTATAACAATGAACAATGGAACAATTCTAACCTTTTTTTTTGTTCAAACAATATCTCATTGTACACAAAAGGAACCTAGAATGTTACATTGTATAATAGTTTAACTCTACGGAGTCTTAAAGGGCTATTTTGTCCATTTTTTAAAACCTTTTCACGTCTTTACATGTCTTTGTAAGTCATTTTGTGTCTTTTTTGGTCATTGGCGTCATTTATGTGTCTTTTTTGTGTCTGTTTTAGTTATTTTGTGTCTTTTTTTTGGTAATTTTGTGTCTTTTTTTTTGTCATTTTTTGTGTCTTTTTTGTGTCTTTTTTTGGTAATTTTGTTTCTGTTATGTCTTTTTTAGTTATTTTGTGTCTTTTTTGTCATTGGTGTCATTTATGTGTCTTTTTGTGTCTGTTTTAGTTATTTTGTGGGTTTTTTTGGTCATTTTGTGTCTTTTTTTGTCATTTTTATGTCTTCTGTGGATTTTTTTTTTTTTTTTGGTTATTCTGTCTTCTCATGTTGTGTCTTTTTTGGTCATTTTGTGTCTTTTTCAAGACATTCAAAGATTTTGAATGCTTAAATATCATCTTTGCCATTTTTTCATGTGCTAATGTGCCCCTCTGATTAAACACTGGCCCCTCCTTGGCCCCCACAGTTAAACTGGTCTAGAACCGCC
Organism: Centropristis striata; assembly: GCF_030273125.1. Classification (NCBI taxonomy): domain Eukaryota; kingdom Metazoa; phylum Chordata; class Actinopteri; order Perciformes; family Serranidae; genus Centropristis; species Centropristis striata. The sequence continues at coordinate 37,008,502 of NC_081528.1, read as the reverse complement.
ACTGGTCATAAGCAATCAAAAAACTAAACAAGATGCAATGCATTGCTTTGTTAAGACGATGGCAGAAGCAGAACAGCAGTCTGCCAATATATTGATATTGGAAATGTTATATTTGACGTATGGTCTTGTTCTTTTGATGAGTTTACAAATGGAGACATAAGAAGAGAGCCTCATTTAACCCTTTGATGCACAACATGGGTCTAAAGTGACCCGACAGAGTTTTTATCTTCTATATCTTTGCAATAAATTATTTTCATCATTCAGTATTCCAGGTTTTCCTCAAGTAGTTTGTTTTTGATCATCATACATCCTAATTTTTATGTTTTCCTTTATTATTTTTTAAATAAAATCCCTTTTTGTCTCACTACCCTTCTAATGAACAACATGGGTCAAAAGTGACCCATATCCATTTTCTAGCTAAGTAGCTTGCTAAGCTAACTACTTAGCTAACTTCTTGGCTAAGTAGTTAGCTAAGTAGCTTGTTAAGCTAACTATTTAGCTAACTTCTTGGCTAAGTAGTTAGCTTGGCAAGCTACTTAGCAAAGTAGTTAGCTATGTAAACATACAAAAACTTTCATAAAGTATGAGAAGTAAAATGGAAATAATCATCTGTTAATATCAAAAACAAGATATTTAAAGAATACTTGGAATAGTCAATCATAAAATAAGTTGATATCAAAAGATAGAGCACAGAAACACACAGCATTATTTCATCATTACTTTTTTAATAATATTCCTTTTTGTGTCACTTCTCTTCTAATGCACAACATGGGTCAAAAATTACCCATTTTTTAGCTAAGCAGCTTGCTAAGCTAACTACCTAGCTAACTTCTTGGCTAAGTATTTAGCTAAGTAGCTTGCTAAGCTAAATACTTAGCTAACTTCTTGGCTAAATAGCTAGCTACTTAGTCAAATAGTTAGCAATGTAATAATAAAAAACTTTTTTTTCATAAAGTATGAGAAGCAAAATGGAAATAATCATCTGTTAATATCAAAAACAAGATATTTAAAGAATACTTGCAATAGTCAATCATAAAATAAGTTGATATCAAAAGATAGAGCACAGAAACACACAGCAAGCGTTAAATAAGAAAGAATGACGGTCATTTTTGACCCATGTTGTGCATCAAAGGGTTAAAACACTGCTTCCCCCTTCACCATCCTGTGTGTTGTTCTACTCACACACAGTTACTCTCCTTAATCTAATCAAAATTGAACAAAACCCAAGAAGAATTGTTCAGTACAAGCTGTACAGAAGATGAAACATAAAAATCGAATCTCCCAAGTGCTGCACTGTTAACCTCGCTTTAGATGCAAGAAAACCTGCTCCCACCATCGCATTTGTCCAACGCATTAAGATCTCTTAATGGATATATGCGTCGGATAGAAGTAGGTCTCTTTATTCATTACGGCCGGTTGAATGGCTTCTGCTGGGCTTGGTCGCCTCCTATATCGCTGGATAAGTGTGATCTATGAACTGGCTAATTGCCTTTGTCTTGATCGCTTCCATGACCAGGCCATTAAGAGTCTGGAAAGGTCATTTCCTGTCCCTATTTCTGTAATATCCATCAGAGAGATTCAGCCACAGCAGAGAGGAATGACTTTATTGCAATATTATTGTTTGGTTTATTTGCCAAATTATTAAAGCTAGTCCCTGGAGAGGACAGCGTGGAATGTGGAAACAGCTGGGAATGTCAGACTGGTTTTGGAAGAGACCAGCAGATGGTTAACGCAGCACTCTGTAGAGCTGTAATGCTACTATTGTGCCTGCACTGTATGTCACAATGAGGAGAGAAATCAAAGATTAACCTAGAAAGTTTTAACTTGTTTTAACTTGTTTATGTGAAAAGAAACAAACTTACCAAAAAAAAGACACAAATTGACCACAAAATGATCAAAAAAAGACACAAAATGATCAGAAAAAGACACAAAATGACCCCAAAAAGAAACAAAATTACCAAAAAAGACACAAAATGACTAAAAAAAGACACAAAATTACCAAAAAAGACACAAAATGACTTAAAAAAGACACAAAATGACTAAAAAAGACACAAAATGACCAAAGAAGACACAAATTGACCACAAAATGATCAAAAAAAGAAACAAAATTACCAAAAAAGACACAAAATGACTTAAAAAAGACACAAAATGACTAAAAAAAGACACAAAATGACCAAAAAAGACACAAAATGACCCCAAAAAGACACAAAATGACTAAAAAAAGACACAAAATGACTAAAAAAAAGACACAAAATTACCAAAAAAGACACAAATTACCAAAAAAGACACAAAATGATCAAAAAAAGACACAAAATGACCCAAAAAAAAAGACATTAAGTGACCAAAAAGACTAAAACACATTAACACATGAACACTTTAACACAGTGGAGACAGAGCTGACTTCCAAAATGAGATATTGACTCAACATGGATGGATCCTTTATTGTACTTCCTCTAATATTAATATTAACCAACTGCTAATTAGCTGACAGAACATGAGATGATTCTGAACTCAAGTATCCTGTTTTTTTGGCATGTACATTTAAGTAGAAGATTGTTTTTTTTTCCTCAAAGCTGAGAATATTTTGGATCCATAAATGACAGTAAACATAAGATTTGACATTTGACAGCCCATAAGGAGGTATAGCGGTGATTTTAAAGCACAAACGATTATATTTCTTGGTTTATTTACAGCCAGCTTTTCACAACAACAACTACTTAAGATTTATATTTCAAAAAGGAGTTTTGGCTTCTACACAAAGACACCAGAGTGAAAAAATGTGTTCTATTCTGGAGCTTGTTGGCGAGGGACATGAGGACACATTTGACAAAGTAGAAAATAAAGCTGTGATCGAACATCAGTGGGAAGACGGGATGACAGTTCTTGAGGAGCAGCCTGCAGATCATCAGTTTCTACTGACAGTGTTTGAACTTGATTTTTCCAACTAATGTTATTAATAGGGTATGGGTTTATCGTCACTCATAAATATGCAACTGTCTCTGAATACACATTTTGCAAGGCATACAACATACATTAGGTAGTAGGTAGGCAGTAGTTCTCAACATGCATGTTGTCCACGACCCCCGCTCACTGAACACAATCTCACATGCACAATTCAGATCACCCAAAAAAGAAACAAAATGACCACAAAAAGACACAAAAGGACTAAAAAAAGACACCAAATGACCAAAAAAATACACAAAATGACCAAAAAAGATACAAAATGACCCAAAAAAGGACACAAAATGACCAAAAAAGACACAAAATTACCCCAAAAAGAAACAAAATTACCAAAAAACACACAAAATGACTAAAAAAAGACACAAAATGACCAAAAAAAAGGAAACAAATTGACCAAAAAAATCACACAAATTGACCACAAAATGATCAAAAAAGGAACAAAATGACAAAAAAGACACAAAATGACCAAAAAAAAGGAAACAAATTGACCAAAAAAGACACAAATTGACTAAGAAAACCCCCCGAAATGACCAAAAAAATACATTAAATGACCAAAAAGACAAAAACACATTAACACATGAACACTTTAACACAGTGGAGACAGAGCTGACTTCCAAAATGATTTGCCGACCCCCAGAAATCATCTCACGACCCCAATTGGGGTCCCGACCCCAAGGTTGAGAATAGCTGCATTAGGGCAACTATCATTTTGTTTTGATCTTTCTTGTTTTGCCCGATCATTTTGCCATGCCAGAAAAGTAGTGAAACATGCCCATCACTATTTCCTAAAGCCGAAGGTGACGTCTTAAAATTGCTTGTTTTGTCTTTGTGTTTTCGTTTTTATATCCTCTACTTTTCTTAAAGTCACCTTACCTGCAAATATGAGAACTGTAATATAAAATCCCACATAAAACTCCTGTCCTGTAGATTTCCACTAAGTCAAAGTGTGTATCCAGGTCTTATCTTTTAGTATGCACTGTAAAAAAAACTGTTGTTTTTATGGTAAAAAAACGGCAGCTGTGGTTGCCAGAACTTTACCGTAAAAAATACGGTGCAACTTTTTCTAAGATTAGGGTAAAATGATATTAGCACTGTTGATTTCACATTTAAGATTGCCATTTTATTCCATATTTTACCGTTTTTCCATTGAAAGAAACGCTTTTCTGCCATATAATTGACAAGAAAATACTTTATAAATGCTGCATGAATTAGATAAGATTAAATTTTTCCATTAAATATTACAGTATATTTTTGTTAGAGATATGGTGTTTAGTACATTTAACAGTGAGAAAAAGTATTTTTACAAAAAATAAATGCAAAGATTACAGTGATGGCTTGTATATTATATTATATTACAGTATATTTTTGTTACAAGCACGGTGCCAGTGTATTTTACAGTGGAGTAATGTATTTTTTAAAAAGAAAATGTAAAAAATACTGTTTTGGCTGATATATACATGTACGGTGTTTCATTGTTACTGAAACTGAATTAACCCATTTATCATTTTACGGTCTTTTACTGTCATGGTTTAGCAGTTTTTTACCGTAAAATCGACAGACATTTTTTAGAGTGTGGTATAGTTTTAAATCCCAGCGTAGCGCAAATCATCTCTCCTGCAGACAGAGTTAATGTGAACACTCAGTCAGTCACACTGGATGACAGCAGAGAAGGTTTCAACAGCGCTTGCTTCAAAACTACTTTAGTCGACTTCATTGACAGTCAGCAGTGGAGCTGAGACGCAGAGTGTGCTGCTTTTCCATTGCCCTCCATTTCCATTACCTTCTCTCTACATCCATCACTATTAGGTTTGTGGTGAGGGCACTTTGAGACAAGATTTGGTTTGTCAACTTTACACCCTGGCGTGTTATTGTTCCTGCACTTTTCTGTGTGCAATGCTGCAGCGAAAAAATGATTCAAGTGGTTTGACTGACGATCATGGACGTCTAGACTAGTAGTTCTCAACCTTTTTGAGTCTTGACCCCCAATTTAACATGCATGTTGTCCGTGACCCCCGCTCACTGAACACAATCTCACATGCACAGTTCAGATCATACAAAAAAAGAAACAAAATGACCTAAAAAGACACAAATTGACCACAAAATGATCAAAAAAGACACAAAATGACCAAAAAAAGACACAAATTGACCAAAAAAGACACTAAAGGACCAAAAAAAGACACAAAATGACTAAAAAAAGACACAAAATGACCAAAAAAGACACAAAATGACAAAAAAAAAGACACAGAATGACCAAAAAAAGGAAACAAAATGACCAAAAAAGACACAAAATGACAAAAAAAGACAAAAAAAAAGACACAAAATGACCACAAAAGACACAAAAGGACCAAAAAAAGACACAAAATGACTAAAAAAAAGACACAGAATGACCAAAAAAAGGAAACAAAATGACCAAAAAAGACACAAAATGACAAAAAAAGACAAAAAAAAAGACACAAAATGACCACAAAAGACACAAAAGGACCAAAAAAAGACACAAAATGACTAAAAAAAAGACACAAAATGACTAAAAAAAAGACACAGAATGACCAAAAAAAGGAAACAAAATGACAAAAAAAGACACAAATTGACCACAAAATGACAAAAAAAAGACACAAAAATGACCACAAAAGACACAAAAGGACCAAAAAAAGACACAAAATTACTAAAAAAAAAGACACAGAATGAACAAAAAAAGGAAACAAAATGACCTAAAAAGAAATTAAGTGACCAAAAAGACTAAAACACATTAACACATGAACACTTTAACACAGTGGAGACAGAGCTGACTTCCAAAATGATTTGGCGACCCCCAGAAATCATCTCACGACCCCAATTGGGGTCCCGACCCCAAGGTTGAGAATAGCTGGTCTAGACTGATGACTCCAATAGTCAGCCCTATTGTATAATTGTATATTACGGATGCTGCTCTACATCTAACTGTCTGTAAGTCTCTTAGTTTTCTTCACACCTGTCAGATGTATTGCTCAGAAACCGAGGCAGTGCAGTGTCAGGTGCATGCTCTAGAGATCTACGTCTCATATTTATTAATAGTGTGTTGCGTATTGGGAAGGATGACGTGTTAATGTTCACGTTACCAAATGGAACACAGCACACCTGGTTCTAGGAGACACATAGGAGAGACTGGAGGTGTTACACGTTTGTTCCTGGAAATAGCCTGGTCCCAAATAGATATCTGATATGATTGCAAGAGCATGTATACTCAAGCATTGCCAGAGCCACTATGGCACGGCAAGAGTATTGATCAGGATCCAAAGTAGCTCAGTGTCAAGTGTTGTAATGAACAGGTCCAGAAAGATGGAAGGACAAAAGTTCAAAACAGGCATGTACAGTAAAATCTATCTGCTATATCAACATATTAGTCTAGACGGATTTCAGAATAAGGGCCTCCTATAAGAAGTGAGGAGCATTTATGGGTACAAGTCAGGAACCGGCCTACCTTACATATCTCAAGGGTGCTGAGTCCAAAAAAAAAAATGGTTCCCAAGCGAAATTTTGAGTTTTTGACCTTCTAATTTGTATCAAATGGCCACCAAATTGCCCATCTTGCTCAGTCGTTGGACCATTTCCCCTTAGTTTTTTTGTAAGTAGGCAATCAAAGATGAGGAAATTAAGTTTCTAGATCTATAGTCTAGAGTCAGAGCAAGGATATAGTGGAGGCTCAGTGCCTTTTTATATGCAAAATACCAACTGGAACATTTAAAAGTGATATTGATTGAATATTTATGTCGGCCTTAAAAAAAACACACAAATAATGCTTAATTTCACCTTAAAAGTTGGCATTTTGCATATATATATATATATATACATAAAAAAGACACTGAGCCTCCACTATATCCTTGCTCTGACTCTAGACTATAGATCCAGAAACTTAATTTCCTCATCTTTGATTGCCTACTTACAAAAAACTAAGGGGAAAATGGTCCAACGACCAACGGCCGCCATATTGATATGCAAATGAGAGTCAAAAACTCAAAATTTCGCTTGGGAACCTTTTTTTTGGATTCAGCACCCTTGAAATAAGTAAAGTAGGCCGGTTCCTGACTTGTACCCATAAATGCTCCTCACTTTTTGGACAATTCCTTCTACACTATTTTCTCCTTTCGGAAAGAGTGTTGTCAAAGCACAAGCCAATAAAGTTTTCTTTGGGACTTACTTTGCTGACTGGAGTATTTGGAAAAACGGTTGGCATTGATTCCACTACTACACCCTTGCCGCTCTTATTTTGAAGGATTTGGATGCATGCTTGAACATCTTCCCCACCAATTTTGGTCTCCATCTACTCTGTTCCTGTTTGACTGAGCATTTAGAATCTGAGGCATTACTATTCTTCCTACAGTGGCATACTTTGCTTGTGAAGCTTGCACCAGAGGTCACATTAAAAAGATGATTCACTTTACCCTTTGTCACTATGTTTCTCTCTTTAAATGAGTCAGAGCTTAGCTTTAGCATGCATCACTGGAAACCCAAGGCATTTGAATAAATCAAATAAATCATTGTGCTCCTAAGTGGGTGTTTACTTGACTGAGTGCAACCTGTTGTGACCCCGACTGCTCCCAGCCTCCCCGAAGTAAAACAAAGATGTTGTTTTGTGCTCTTCTGCCCCTTTTTGGCTGCTTTATTTATGCCTTAAATATCAGCGTGCCAGTTTTTTGGAAATAGATTCTTACTGACTTGTTCTGTGGTCATTAAAGGATGAAGTTTCTCTTGCTTCACCGGCTGATTCCTCCTGGCACACTAAAAAACCTTCTTTGCCACAATCATATTCTCTCACATTTTCCACTGACAAAACAACAAGGGGCTTCAGACAATGAGTGCTGACATTAACTGCCACAGGGTCCATTAGCACTCTCATGTGTGACTAAATATTGTTTTTTTTTTATACTCATAGCTCCAATGTCAGCATGTCTTTACTTAAGTGAAGGCAAAAGGGACAAACATGAACAAAATATGCAAGTGTTCATGGCACACTTTCTGTGTTGTCATTTAAAAGACAAACAGGGCTGCTGTCTTGAGTTTCTGTGTTGATTCTGAACCCACCTGAGTGTGTTGCCAAGTGAAGTGAAAGAAACACTATTTCATTTTATTGTCAGTGAAATATTAAAGGGGCATTACACTGATTTTATGCACAAAGACCAGTGTAACAACTGTACATGTATGCCTGCACTTTGGAGAAGCAGGAAGGAGTACCAGCACAGAAGTTAACACAATCTCACATGCACAGTTCAGATCACTCAAAAAAGAAACAAAATGACCAAAAAAGACACAAATTGACCACAAAATGATCAGAAAAGACACAAAATGACCAAAAAAGACACAAAAGTACCAGAAAAAGACACAAAAGGACCAAAAAAAGACACAAAATGACTAAAAAAAGACACAGAATGACCAAAAAAAGGAAACAAAATGACCAAAAAAGACACAAATTGACCAAAAAAAAGACACAAATTGACCACTGCTGTGATTGGGGGCAGAATCAGCACCACTTAAAATTAATATTTAGAATATTTTCATTGCTTTAACTTGCGGTCAGACAGCTCTATCCAGAGGGGAACTGAAGATGTTATATATCTAAATATATACACTACTGGTCAAAAGTTTTAGAACACACCAACTTGTGCAACATTTAAAATTCTTTATTGAGCATGATAGTGTTTTGAAGGTAAAAAAAAGATTCAAAATCACATTTTATGTTGAACTAAAGGACTAAAAAAAAGACACAAAATGACAAAAAAAGACACCAAAAGACACAAAATGACCAAAAAAAGACACAAAATGACTAAATAAAAGACACAAAATGACCAAAAAAAGACACAAAATGACTTACAAAGACATGAAAAGAATTCAAAAATGGACAAAATAGCCCAAGACTCCATAGAGTTAAGTTGTTAACCCATTTCTTGTTCCCTGAAAAAGGCCTACTTGTATAATTCTGAAATGTACATTATTTTCCAGTTTTGGTTAAGCTTACCTTTTTTTATTTACCTCTGGCAGTTCACCACTTACCTTTGGACCCTTTCAAGCTGTTCATTTGACTTGAACTGCTTGAATTTCAATAAAAAACTGGAAAAATTGGGGTGTTCTAAAACTTTTGACCGGTAGTGTATATCTAAAACCACCAGACTCCTTTGACAAAAACAGTAATTTTAGAGTGGAGAAAACAGGAGTTGCTGGTCTCCCACTTCCTCAGTCGGTTAGTTAATTTGTGTTTTTGTTAGATTTTTTGTCATTGAGAAAGGTTATAAAAACTACACAATAGCACAAACAAGCTGAGGGAGGCAGCAGTGTAACTTCTGTGCTCTGCAAGGTAAATTGATTTGCTTTTATCAAAGAGTCTTGTGACTTTGAAAAAAGCATGATAATGGCTTCAGTTTACAGCATAAACTTGCATAAACAAGGCTGATGACAAGGTTAAGGGGTGAAAATATCTCAAATTTAACGTACATTTACCCCCAAACTGCTATTAACTGCTAAAGGTAATATACTAACTATGGATATGCACTTACTTTGATGAGTACGGTGTTAGCCATACCCGATAGAACCTTCAGACTTAAAAAAAAAAAAAATGAACATTAGTTATGTCATAGTTCTCCTTCAACTTAAAGTAACACAGGAAAGAGGGAATGACATACAGGAAGGTCTCATCCTCTGTACATGAGCTAGGGCTGTGCCATATCGTATCGTTCACAATAATATCGGTATATTTTTTTTATGGTTAAAAAAATGCATATCATGATATTGGCAACGTTCTTACTTCTTGATGCAGTGGTTAAAGTTGTTTTAATCACAAAAAGCTACTTACTCTCTGTCGCTAAATACATGCAGCTTTCAAAATAAGAGCACAGAGTGTTAACGGAATCCACCACAGAATTTACAAGAAGACTGTCAAAATAAGATTCCTTAAATAAAACATACAAGAACCTTTATTCTCTTTTACAAAATGTCATTAAAATATGCCCCCGGAACCCCTAAATGGTTATTTTTATTATTTGCTTATACTCAAGAGTCAAGAGTAAATTTTTTTGTATTTGGCAACTGTTGAGATTTGCACTTCAAACTACATTTTAGATTTTTAATTATTTATACAGACTAAAAAACATATTTTTTATATCTTTTTAAGTATTTCCTAATATCGTTATCGCAAAATTAGCCTGCAATATCGTGATATTCTTTTAGGGCCCTAACATGAGCTACCAGGGAGTCTTGTTAGCCTGTTTTTTTTTTTAATGTAAGGCCTTCTTGTGCAGAAACAGCTGTCTAAACGCTGAAGGCCGTGGTATGGATTCCTAATCCACAAGGGAAAGCAGGGGCAGCTGAAGTGGCAGCAACAGGAAGTGCTCCAGCTGAGCGCTGTAATCAGAGAAATCAGAGAGTTGTGTCCTTCGTCATATCACAGATCACAGCAGAATCTGCAGTTACAGCACCACATACATAACTGTCAATGTTTAAGCAGAGCTTTAGATTGCTTTTTCCACAAACAGGAGCTGTAACTGCTTAAAAACAAGAAGTGCTTTCCCTTCTAAACTAATCAGCAGTTGTATCACGGCAGCGTTTACAGTATTTCCCCGTCAGCATTGTAGATCGTGATCAACATCAGACTTCACAGCGAGGACTTCGGCTTCCTGGACCAGAATTCAGAGCTCCAACTCATGGAGAATGACAAGTAGCCATCTGGTAATTCTTCTCTTCAGACCTGTATGGGAGCTACATCCCGAAATAGCATCAAAGGCAAAGAGTTGTCTTTTGAAAATGGGCTGTTGCATCTAGAGCGCCGAGATCTCACTCGTATTGTCACTCTGGGGGTCTGATTCATTTGGATACGGATACAATCACAGCCATTCTCATTTCAGAGAGGAAGCTTGGTGCACAAGACAAACAATACAAACAGCTAAGGAGCACTTTTTACAAGTATTAATTGACACACAAGGGAATAAGGCTTCTTATCTGCTCTCCTTGAAACTAAGCACAGCCTCTGGGATGTTCTGAAGTGTACTGACAAGGTGTGGGCATGCTGTTCAAAACCAGACTCAAACAGGGTTTACAAAGAAATCTGTGAAGTTGTGACACCGACTGTGAGTCATGAAAATTAATTTCTTTGCAATGGCATTGAATTGATTTAGCCTGATGGCACAAATGTGGGTTAAATCTGGCTCTGGCTGCAAGACTCACCTAAAAAAGAAACAAAATGATCAAAAAAGACACAAAATGACCAAAAAAAGACACAAAATGACCAATTAAAGACACAAATTGACCAAAAAAAGACACAAAATGACCAAAAAAAGACACAAATTGACCAAAAAAGACACAAAAGGACCAAAAAAAGGAAACAAAATGACCAAAAAAGACACAAATTGACCACAAAATGATAAAAAAAGACACAAAATGACCAAAAAAAGACACAAAAGGACCAAAAATAGACACTAAAAAAAGGCAATGGCATTGAATTGATTTAGCCTGATGGCACAAATGTGGGTTAAATCTGGCTCTGGCTGCAAGACTCACCCAAAAAAGAAACAAAATGATCAAAAAAGACACAAATTGACCACAAAATGATCAAAAAAGGACACAAAATGACCAAAAAAAGACACAAAATGACCAAAAAAAGACACAAATTGACCAAAAAAGACACAAAAGGACCAAAAAAAGACACAAAATGATTAAAAAAAGACACAGAATGACCAAAAAAAGGAAACAAAATGACCAAAAAAAGACACAAATTGACCACAAAATGATAAAAAAGACACAAAATGACCAAAAAAAGACACAAAAGGACCAAAAATAGACACTAAAAAAGGCAATGGCATTGAATTGATTTAGCCTGATGGCACAAATGTGGGTTAAATCTGGCTCTGGCTGCAAGACTCACCCAAAAAAGAAACAAAATGACCAAAAAAGACACAAATTGAACACAAAATGATCAAAAAAGACACAAAATGACCAAAAAAAGACACAAAATGACCAAAAAAAGACACAAAATGACCAAAAAAAGACACAAATTGACCAGAAAAGACACAAAAGGACCAAAAAAAGACACAAAATTACAAAAAAAAAGACACAAAATGACCAAAAAAAGGAAACAAAATGATAAAAAAGACACAAATTGACCACAAAATGATAAAAAAGACACAAAATGACCAAAAAAAGACACAAAAGGACCAAAAAAAAGACACTAAAAAAGGCAATGGCATTGAATTGATTTAGCCTGATGGCACAAATGTGGGTTAAATCTGGCTCTGGCTGCAAGACTTGCATATTATTTTAATTATATTATCGTCTCTCAACAGTAACTTGTTACCCGTTTAACTCACTGAAGATATCAAAGGTGTCTCATCTGGCTTTAATGCTCCTGGAGGTGGTAATTACAGAAATAAAGACTAATTGCCACAGCTTTAGAAGAAATATATGTACACCATCCTGGTGCCCCGAGGTTATAATAGTCTCCAATTGAACAAAAAAGAGAGAAAGCCTTAAAAACAGCCATTAAAAAATACCGCAGAAAAGTGACACGTTCACCTAAGGCATCAGTAAGTTTAGACAATTGAAGCAGAAAATGACTGAAATGCAAAATGTGAGACGAGCTGGGGTGCTTTGAGTCCCATTGAATGCTGAGATAATTACTGAATATTGGTAGATCTATTATCCTAGATGCTTGCTAAGCTTTAAACAAACACATCAGTGTCCTTGTTTGCCTTTTCCCAAAGTTTTTCAAGACTTTTTGGACACCACTAACAATAAAGGAAATTAAGGATGGCAATACTTAAAACCAAGAGGGAAATTTCCACTTTAGAATTCCACTGTTTTGTTTTGTCCCAATGTCCCTTTCCTATCTCCTTGTAATTTGTCTTTTTCAAGTATATGAATATGCCTAGATATTGGATCTTTTAGGACTGTAAGAAAGCTCAAAAAACGTCATTTATCAGTGTTTCCCACAGACCAGATAGCAATTTGTGGTCCTAAATTCTTTAAATATTTCACTTTATTGACATTTCAAACATTTTTAGGTGAGAAAGTAGCCACTTAGATCCCCAGTGCGTTGTTAATTTGTCTAAATACCAGCTGTTTACACTTTTGTTCGGACGAATTCGGCGCTACTCAAGCTAGCCGTCGTGAGCAACGCACTTCCGGTTACATTTACAAAAATAAAACGCCTGTTGCCCTTTTATAACGATAGAATTTGTGCTTTTAATTTGAAAACAGGAAGCGAACCTACCAAGGTTATAATAGTTTTGTATTTTTCATTAGTTTTAGTTTTAATTTCGTTGTGAATTTTTGTTTTCAAATTCAGTCAGTTTTAATTAGTTTTTAGAGTGAGTTTTCTAGTTTTAGTTTAGTTTTTATTAGTTTTAGTTTTTTTGTAATGGGCTATATGTTGGGTGCCAGATTTAAAAGAGGTCATAATAAATTTTGCCTTTATTTCCTTTGGTTTATCATCTCAGCCCCAATAAGGTTATTAACTCTTACAGTTCTGGGTGTTTTGAATTTTGTTTCCCATCCCAGTCTCAGTAAACATATTTACCATGTGTTGCATTTTCAAATAGAAACACTGAAATATGAATGAAAAAGTTGACAAAAAAACGAAAACTAAGGACATTTTCACTATAATTTCAGTTAGTTTTAGTTAGTTTTGTAACCACACAATACAGTTTCAGTTAGTTACCGTTTTTTAAAAAACTCTATTTTTTATTTTTATTTCAGTTAACGAAAATATTTTTTCAATTCTAGTTTTCGTTATTTAGTTAGTTTTCGTTAACTATAATAACCTTGGAACCTACCCTTGATGTAGCTAGCTTGAAGCAGCCGTTATGCCTGCTCTCGTCCCGTTAACGGCATTTGCGGCAACCATTCAACATGCCTTAACGTTACCGGAGAGTGTTGGCAGCTCTGAGATCGGCCCGGTTCATTGTAAAACATTTATTTATTGATGTGAATGTCTTCAGTGCGTAGGCTAACGTTACGGACGTTACAGTTTTTTTAATGTCCTAGAGAGGGGAAAAAATAACAGAATCATTTTGTGGCGGTCGGTCTCTATTATGTGGGGGTGCGCCACAGAATGGTCTATGTGTGGGAAACACTGACATTTAAAATGTTCAAAATGCATAATTCATCATTTGTGGTATCTTTTGTGCCGCCTGTAAACAAACTCTTAAACCAAATAAGGAAAGTTTGCAAACAGCTTTACTACATTTAGCTTTAAAAGACTGTCTCCACTGTGTTAAAGTGTTCATGTGTTAGTCATTTTGTGTCTTTTTAGGTTATTTTGTGGGGGTTTTTTTTAGTCCTTTCGTGTCTTTTTTTTCTAGTAATTTTGTGTTTTGTTTGGGGGGTAATTTTGTTTCTTTGTGGGTCATTTTGTGTCTTTTTTTTTAGTAATCTTGTGTCTTTCGGGTAATTTTGTGTCTTTTTTTGGTCATTTTGTGTCTTTTTTGGTCATTTTGTGTCTTTTGGTCATTTTTTTTGTATTTTTTGGTCACAAAATGCCCGTTGCCCTTTATAACGATAGAATTTGTGCTTTTAATTTGAAAACAGGAAGCGAACCTACCCTCGATGTAGCTAGCTTGAAGCAGCCGCTTTGCCTGCTCTTGTCCCGTTAACGGCATTTGCGGCAACCATTCAATATGCCTTAACGTTACCGGAGAGTCTTGGCAGCTCTGAGATCGGCCCGGTTCATTGTAAAACATTTATTTATTGATGTGAATGTCTTCTGTGCGTTGGCTAACGTTACGGACGTTACAGTTTTTTTAATGTCCTAGAGAGGGGAAAAAATAACAGAATCATTTTGTGGCGGTCGGTCTCCATTATGTGGGCCACAGAATGGTCTATGTGTGGGAAACACTGCTTATACATGCGGCTAAAGGCAAGTGCAGGTCGCGTCTTGCCGCTCTTTAAATGCCTGCGTCGATGATGGCAGCTGCTCATCATAAATCTGTCCCGTCCTCTGTACCAGCCCGTCCCCTCACAAGGATAAAATATGTGGGGTCTGGAGTAAATTATAGAGCAGTTTCAGAGATTTCAGAACAGGCAGAAAACAAGTAGATGGCAGCTAAAGCACTGGAGTGGAGAGAAAGGCATAATTAAGAGAAGCTTGCATATGAGAAGACAGATGGGTGAGAACAAGAGGTGGCGTCAAATGAAGTGGAGCTTTATGGACAAGCAGACGGAGCCAAAACATGCTGATATACATTTGAAGCCCTAAAAAGAACCGCCAGTCCCTGCTGAGACCTTTTTTCCCGTTTTAATTAGAAGGAATGACTCCTTATGCACCTTACTCTTAAAGAGCAGCCATGTTTTCTTTAAATAGTGTCTGTCACAGGATCAAGGGTGTCAGCTGCTTATTGTAAATCAGCAGCTGGTCAGTTAAACCTCAAAACAGACTCCACTTTGCAGCGCAGCAGCAGTTTAAGCCACTTTATTCTTCGAAAGTTTTAAAGTGAATCCCCCTGAAGTGTGGGCTCAGCAAAGAGCGGCCATAAAGAACAGTCAGTAGTCGAGCCAAGTGTGCTTTTAGAGATGACCGGACCGTCCGCTGGTTCATGGCTGCACTCACACACACACACACACACGCCTAACGCTCTAACGGCGTGCCATTGTTGAAGCACGTTGGAGCCAGCGAGCCGCTCATTAGCCATTCCTCTGGATCAGGAAAAACACATCGACATAGGCTGGATGCTTTTCTAACAGACTGCAAATAGCTTCAGCAACTATTTAAGGGCAGGGGGAGCGTTCCCAAAGTCATTAACATAAGAGCGTCCGTGCCAGTCGTAGCGCATGCCATGCTGTAATAATGATACAGAGACTGACCACGTAGCCAAGATCTCCTCTATACTGCAGCCTAATGTTGATATCTTGATCTGACCGTACACTGCATGCATTATTATAGTGTCCTGTCTTTCAAAGGGGAGGCCAGATGGTAAGAGCTTCGACATTCTGGGGCCTTGAGGACAGTAGATAGAACAGTTCTCCTGGGAACAACCTACATTTCCTCTTTATTGCCTCGTACCACAAGCGACATAATGCATGCATGTGTAAGCTAACATGACCTTATCAGGCAGGCCTCCTCACTTTTAAAAGAAAACCCATTTTTATTCACTGGCTTTTAACTCAACATGAGCCTTTGCTCTGTTTTATTTTTTGTTTTTATTTGTTCTTTGTGGTTTTTTAAAATTAAGATTAATTTTAAAATTGAGATTAATTTTAAACCCCACTTTTATTGACTGTTTTTTGTTTTACCCAGCATGAGACTCGCTTTGTTTTAGTTGTTTTTGCTTGTTTTTATAGTTTTTATTGTTGGTCTGTCCTACAGCACTTTGTATCAGCTAACGCTGTCTTAAAGAGCTCTATAAATAAAGTTGATTTGATTTGATTTATCAACTGCTATGTTGTTCAAGCCATTTTCAGGGTGTTTTCATCAGCCCAGTCATGGCTAGAAGTGGGGACAATTCAATAATGTCTTTTGTGCAGAATAACACAGTTATAATGGCATACATCATGAAAAAAGGACACACGTGACCGTTCATCTCAGCAGAATCGAGCATAGCTTCAGAGCTGTGCTGTGGAATTCAGAAAGTGTTTCCATATGGTTTATTTGTGGTAACATTTTAAATGAGACGTAGTGATTTTGACCAAACTATCACAATTTAAAGCTTCGTTTTGGTTATTTTTTCAAATGGAAACTTTCGGAACTGATGATTTGTTAAAGTTATGACAATAATGCCTGTTTTCACCTTTTCTTTCTACGATAAACTGTGTGTTATTGGCGACCGTTTAAATAAAATATACTTTTCAAGTGTTCAGGACAGTAGATAGAACAGTTCTCCTGGGACCAACCTACATTTTCTCTTTATTGCCTCGTACCACAAGCGACATAATGCATGCATGTGTAAGCTAACATGACCTTATCAGCTGCTGTGTTGTCTTGCTACGCACACACTTACATTTAAAAAAAAAAAGGGCACAGGCCTTTTGACAGTAGAAAGCGGATTAGTCTGAAAACCAAAGATTCTTAGTGAGTTTAATGGAATAGAGATGAGTGGATGGGAGATTTAAATAAATTAACCTTCAGTGAATTCCCAGAGGCTTGGAGGAATGACAGCAGGGGTCTGAGGAGGAATTTTTTTCCTTGTCGCTGATGATATGAATAGTCATGACTTGATTATGGCGCGCTAGTTAACCTGAGCTTCAGTTTGAAGCGCAGCAGCTGTGAACAGTGAATATATTGACAAATGTTCCTAGGAGCAGAAAAACAAAAATAATTGCCCTGGTTTCACATTAATAACCCTCTGCATTGTGTGTTTTGCCCTTTACGTGTCGCTCTGTGTTCCAGCTCCATATGCCAGAGTATTGCTAGAGTTTACATCGCATGCAGAGTTTGGGGCAAAATTCGTAAATGCACAATGAGATGTTCCAATGCTAGCATTGTCTCAAAATGTCATCACAACATCAGGGAATAGATTAACCTTTACCAAGCTTCCAACTGTAAGGGCATGATTCTCTCTACGTACTTATCATGATATTAACCCTGATTGGTGCCTTTGACATTTAATTAAAAGATGCAAAAAGCTGGATTTTTTTACTTCTGTATTGACGAGTGCGATAATTCACTAGAGTAGTAGACACATTGGGATTTTTGGTAACATTTTGCTATTTTATACACTACTGGTCAAAAGTTTTAGAACACACCAACTTTTTCCAGAATTGAATTGAAAATGATGCAGTTTAATGTCTCAGTGTACTCTGAAATTAATGCACATTTGCAACATTTAACATTCTTTATTGAGCATGATAGTGTTTTGAAAGTAAAAAAAAAGATTTTATGTTGGACTAAAGGACTAAAAAAAAGACACAAAATGACCAAAAACAGACACAAAATGGCCAAAAAAAGATACAAAATGACTAAAAAAGGACACAAAATGATCAAAAAAAGACATAAAATGACAAAAAAAGACACCAAAAGACACAAATTGACTTAAAAAAGACACAAAATGACCAAAAAAAGACACAAAATGACAGAAAAAGACACCAAAAGACACAAAATGACTTAAAAAAGACACAAAATGACAAAAAAGACACAAAATGACTTAAAAAAAGACACAAAATGACCAAAAAAAGACACAAAATGACTTAAAAAAGACACAAAATGACTTACAAAGACATGAAAAGAATTCAAAAATGGACAAAATAGCCCAAGACTCCATAGAGTTAAGTTGTTAACCCATTTCTTGTTCCCTGAAAAAGGCCTACTTGTATAATTCTGAAATGTACATTATTTTCCAGTTTTGGTTAAGCTTACCTTTTTTTATTTACCTCTGGCAGTTCACCACTTACCTTTGGACCCTTTCAAGCTGTTCATTTGACTTGAACTGCTTGAATTTCAATAAAAAACTGGAAAAATTGGGGTGTTCTAAAACTTTTGACCGGTAGTGTATATATTTTAAAACTTTATTTATTGACAAGCAAACTGTTTTTGTCCTGCATTCTCTATTTTTTTGCAACTTAATTTCTTCTTCCTGCTGGCTCCACAGCTTTGTCTGCTTTGGGAAATGTCAGGTAAAAACGGTTTGGATTTTGTAAGTAATTGTAACAAAATTTGAGCAGTCTTTTGTGATAATTATAATTGTTATAGCAGTATTGTTGGTGATAAATATTCATCACTACTCTTCATTTCCCTGTGATCCCTGTGCAACTGTGTTGCCTGTGCTTTGAATTTATATTACTGACAGCACCTGCTACATCCCCAAACAATGAAAGTGTGAAATGTTCAACAGGGCTTTTTTTAGGCAGATTATTTTAACTTATTTATTTATATAATTAGAATAATTTTAGTAACAACATAGAGTTTAACCAGTTCAAGATTTAAAAACTGTCTACAGAGATGCTAATATCTAATGTAAATGTCATGTTAATAAAAAGATTTATTGTGGATTCATAGAGTGCAAAGTTTGAGCAAAATAAACCCAAAACGCTCCACCACTGAATGACAAATGAGCATTTTGGGTAATAAATAAATTCCAAGTTTTCTCAATGGCAAGGCAAGTTTATTTGTATAGCACAATTCAACACAAGGTAATTCAAAGTGATTTACATACACATTAAAAACAGCAAGACACAATTGAAAACAGTAAAAACAGTCAATTAAAACAGGGAAATAGAAATAAAAATATAAATAGGATAAAATAAGATACAGCAGGATAAATGTTTAATTTGATAATGAAACTATTGCAGATTAATAAACACCCACAGCCAACCTGTAGATCAGGTCATAAGCTGAAGTGTGAGTCAACCATTTTTTACATTGTAAAAAAAAACAAAAAGTAAAAAAAAAACTGAATGCATTGATTTGTAAATCCTTTGCAACCTACGTTAAATACAGTTCAAAGACAAGACCTCTAATCAGGGTTTTATAGTGTAGAGATGTCTTCTTCTGTCATCTTTACAGCCGAGCTGACTCAGCAGAAATCAGATTTTGGCCGTTCTCCATTGAAACAATCAAAGTTAACAACTTTATCTTGTGTCACCTCCAATGGACAGAGGTCATGATGGGGAACTGTGGCCACATATTAGCCAAAATCTATAGAGAGGAAAAAAAATGGAGTGTTTTTTTTGGCATCGCCATGGGGCCAATTGAGAATTCACCTATGGGATTTTTGCATTGTATTTTGGTTCATTGCAGAAAATCGACTCTGTGGCAAAGACATGTTTGTGATGCTTCCGTGTTTTGTTCAGCAGGATAATCTTCACAAATGAACCACTTTTATGATGTTCGAAGCGTAAATGCAGCCGGCAGATTTAACCCTTAATAGGGCATGCATTGAAATACTTGCAAATTCCAAATTTTTAGTTACCAAGTATAGTTCTTCGTCTGATAAAGGGTTAAAGAGTTTTCAAGACCACTGAAAAACACGACTAGAGGCTTTAAGGTGGACTAGTGAAAGAGTTTCTGTCTGTGTGTGGCGTGATGATGTTGAAAGACTCATTTAGCCACTTGTTAGTCCTTTTAAAGGGCACGTAAAAACTTAAAAATTCAAAGTGGAGGGATTTAATAATGTATTTTTTTCGTACAACAAGCATCTCTTAAACTTGTATTAACCACGGACCTTATTTGAGGAAACTAACCACTAACCCATTCAAAATCCTCACTTAATTTGAGAGGTTAGAGTTTAGGCTGCTAACATGGTAACTTACGGTACTTCCTGGTTTAAGAACTCCTTCCTGTGGTGCCCTAAAAGGGTTGCACAATAGATCAGTAGCCAGTCTATTAAAGCCTGATAATGAATTTAGAACCGGGTTCAGATTGTCCTCTGCTCTTTGTGTTGCTGCCTGAAGAGTAAATTGGACTTTAGATTTCCTAAATTGAAGTCTAAAAGGAGACTGTAGATGCAATTTATCAAACACGTTTCAAAAGCAGAACAACAACATGCACAAATGCAACGTTTTCGGCCTGCTGTGGACTTTTAATCCACTATAACCAATCCTCTGTAAGACTTCTGGTGGTCACACCCTGAGTGGGGGAAGAGACGCGGGAGCTTTTCCAGTGAATGCTGCCGTTTAATGGTCTTTTAATTGTGTCTGGTTTTAATGAAAGCAGAGGTTTTGTTTTACTTGGCTGAAGCCTGTCACTCCTGAAGAAGAACATGAGCAGATGGTGTACAAACACCCAGAGAGTACTCATGGTGATTAACTTCTTTGTGAAGAGAAATTTTCATTAAAGCTCCACATCTTGAAAGCTTGTTAGTGAAACCACCTGACGGTTTCTTTGACTATGATAAAAACACACGTACTGTACACTGTAAAAAATAATCTATTTAACCCATAAGAACCCAGACCCAGTAATCCTCAATGGAACATTATGGGGATATACCACAGACCAAGTGGTCCACATTTATGATATTTTAAAAAATACGACCCCTAAATGTCAAAGATCTGTGATGTGACATATATACGTTACATTGGGCTGTTATGGTATTTATGTTTATGATATTTCTTATTTTTAAATGAATAAACTAGACACATTTTCTGCTTACAGAGACACAATTTTTTAAGTAACAAAATAATAATAAATCAATTATACATAAAACAAATAACCATTTGCCTTTTTGTTTTAATCTCCATAACATATATCATTATTGTGACCAGAATAGTGATGTTAGACAACAAATTTTAAGTAACAAAATGATAATAAATCAATAATAAATAAATATAAATAAAACTGCCTCACTGGACGGCATCTCAACAAGCTACTGTAGCTGCAAAACACTGAAAAACACACTTATGTACTTCAGAAAACATACATGAACATTACTAGAACATTTAAAATGTTTGTGACACCCCTGTCACCGTGGGTTCTTATGGGTTATTTGGGTCTACTGTAAATTTAAATGTAAAAATCAGCAAAACCTGTAATTTAGAATGAATAATCCTGTTATTTTTAGGGTCATTGTGACATTATGGTATTTCTCCATTAATTTTACATGGTAATGTTATATATTTTTACAGCAAAACTGTGTGTTTTCTACAGTTTATGACAGTAAAAGTTAAAGTTTTGTGCTATTATTTGATTTACAGTAATTAGATAGATAGATTAGATTAGATAAAACTTTATTGATCCCTTGGGATGACTCCCTCAGGGAAATTGAGTTTCCAGCAGCAAACAGGTTAAAAAGCACACAGTATCAAAAGTAAGAAAAAAAAGTAAAAGAAAAAGAACAATTTATATACAATAAATAAATATGAGGTGTATGGGTTTTTAAATAGTCCTTATGTATTTCTTATTGTATTTGTGTAATTAAAAGTGTCTACTACAGTGATACACAATTTACACCCTATTTGTGATGTAATTTGACAGTGTTTTACTGTCATTTCTACAAACATTTTTTACAGTGTAGTTTACAATCTAACCGTGATACATGGTCTGAAACAAGTGAAAGCCATTGCTGATCACCGTTTGTATTAACAACAACCTTTTGGCCTTTTCTATAAACAAATCCAAGACAAATAAAGATGCTGTAAGACATTAATTCACTTTGTTGAAATGAGTAAAGCCGGTGGAATAATGCTGCTGTCCAGAAAACGACCCTGAGTCCACCACTTGTTGTTTTAACTGCTCTTTGTCTTGTCTATAAATAGACAGGAAGTGAAAAGCTTGGCTAATTGCCTCATGAGAATACCGCAGCTGCTTGGCATGCCTTGCCAGCTATTGCTAAGCCACATCAGTCAGACACCTTGTTTATACATCTGCTAAGGGCACTCATAACTTAAGTCAGCTCCCCTTTTTAGGAGGCTGGCAGCTTGTGATCACAGCCCGTGTTCTGTTGTTCTGACGGACACTCGGGGCTATGAATAGAGTAATGTCTCATTTTATCGTGGTGACTGGTCTTTAGTGGGACCTAATGGAGGTCTTGTGACTTTTGTTTCATCAGTAACCTTTCAGGTGACTAAATGCTAATTTGGGATTGTGTTTATGGACTCACCAGCTGCCTCCCATCAGGACACAGAGTTATGGGCTGTGACTGTCACTTTGCTGCAGCCCCAAAGCGTTCGGCTTTGCAGTAATCGCGATGCGGCACGATTCTGAATGTTATCAGAATGTGACTTGTGACCTGCATGTGTAATGTGTTGCTGATGGACAATGTGACCTCGCTTGATTCCTTTTTAATCTCTTATTAGAAGACTGTGATTCCCTTTCCACCCGAGCCACACGTCGTCCACATGGTCCGCGTGGTCCGCATATAAAATCTATGAGAATCAATATATCTTCCAAGCCACTTAAAAGGTCAATCTTGGTGTCAAAAAATACATTTTCTGGGTCAAGGAATCATTTAAAGCTCTTGAGAATATCCCTAGATCATTATTTGATCAAATAGATATGTTCATTTTGGACATGTATTTATGTAATTTATGATATGTAATATATGACCTATATTCATGTATTTTCGACAATGCATTCTGATTTTCATAAAATCCTTTTATAATGTGTTTCAAAGCATTATGAATATGTATGAGTTTTTATAACTGCAATTATACAGTGCTCTAAACCAGCTGTTCTCAACCTTGGGGTCGGGACCCCAAATGGGGTCGCGAGATGATTTCTGGGGGTCACCAAATCATTTTGGAAGTCAGCTCTGTCTCCACTGTGTTAAAGTGTTCATGTTTTTTAGTCTTTTTGGTCACTTAATGTCTTTTTTTGGTCATTTTGTGTTTGTTTTTTAGTCATTTTGTGTCTTATTTGGTCATTTTGTGTCTTTTTTAGATCATTTTGTGGTCAATTTGTGTCTTTTTTGGTCATTTTGTTTCCTTTTTTTGGTCATTTTGTGTCTTTTTTTGGTCATTTTGTTTCTTCTTTGATCATTTTGTGTCTTTTTTTAGTCATTTGTGTCTTTTTTTGGTCATTTTGTGTCTTTTTTTTGTGATTTTGTTTCCTTTTTTTGGTCATTTTGTTTCTTTTTTGGGTGATCTGAACTGTGCGTGTGAGATTGTGTTCAGTGAGCGGGGGTGGCGGACAACATGCATGTTAAATTGGGGGTCGCGACTCAAAAAGGTTGAGAACTACTGCTCTAAGCACAAGTATGCTTGTAATGCTTTGGAGACGAGGGCGTCATAGACAGTGTTACCATTCCTTTCAAGCAGACATTTTTTAGAAAACACGCATAGCTTGAAGAACATATTTTAGTCCTTAATACAAGGCTACTCCTCTGTGAGGTTTTTACCTTCAAGCATTAAAACATTAATCTTCTACAGCCTTTTCAGATTGGCTTCTGATAGGTGAATGTGAATGCTGTGTGAGGACACAATCAGTGGAGCTGAAAGGCAGTTATTTGACATTTATAGTTAAGTAATGAAGTAGAATAGTAAGAGACTTTAACTTTCCTTGTGGGGTTGAGGATATGTTAATGTGCTGTGCCACCATCTGGCCCTTTGCCTTGTTCAGATGAATGAACGTGGCCTCTATACAGTATGTTTCTTAGTGCTATCTGAGATTAATAGTCCACTGCTGAGGCCGTCCCCCCACTTAAGCACTTACCTGCAATGTTGCAGATTTCCTAATGCTCTGCATTATTCATACCTCACTGTTGGGTTTATTAGCTGATAAAAGTTGGATCAAGGAGAGTTATACAAACATGTTAGAGAGAGAATCATTGCAGCAGAGGTTAAAGCTGTGATATGTACAGAAAGATCACAGGTTTGATCCCCACAGTTGCCACTGTGCTTTAAAGTCATTATTTAAAATACAATAAAAATATGAGTCATTATGTAATGGATCTCATTTTCATGATTCTATGTCGCAGCAAACTGGATTACCTCTGTGTCCAGTTAAATTTATGCACGTTATCCATTTTTCAGAATACATCAGAGGTGGCACCCATATAAAATCTATGAGAACCAATATATCTTCCAAGCCACTTAAAAGGTCAATCTTGGTGTCAAAAAATACATTTTCTGGGTCAAGGAATCATTTAAAGCTCTTGAGAATATCCCTAGATCATTATTTGATCAAATAGATATGTTCATTTTGGACATGTATTTATGTAATTTATGATATGTAATATATGATCTATATTCATGTATTTTCGACTGCTTAGGAACTGAGTTGGAAATTACATAAATACATGGCCAAAATGAACATATCTATTTGATCAAATAATGATCTAAGGATATTCTCAAGAGCTTTAAATGATTCCTTGACCCAGAAAATGTATTTTTTGACACCAAGATTGACCTTTTAAGTGGCTTGGAAGATATACTGGTTCTCATAGATTTTATATGGGTGCCACCTCCGATCCGCAATCTTTTTTCTTTTTTTATTTATTTATTTTATTAACGAATAAACAAAGAAAAGAACAGTGGATTACTTATTAGGAGCCACAATATGAAAACAAAACACTAAAACACAATAATTCTAGACAACAATTAGACATAATGTTTAAGGTTAATCAGCTTCTATTTTCCACCAGATAATTCATATAGTTTCTTAATTAAAGTAGCATGAGGATCATATTCAGCACCCAGTTCTCCATTTCCTCCTCGGTGCAGCTGCACAAGTTGGTTTCACATTCGAGGCAGTTAAATGGTGTTTTAATGACCCACTGAGTTTCATTGCATATTCTAATGGCCCTGCCTTTTCCTGGCCCACTATACCATTAATGGTGCATGTTGTTAATGCATCCTTGATGTCAGATCAGGTCACTTTCATTTGTGATGTTTCTTGTATCCCACCCCGAGGCCACAGAGCAGAAAGTTTGTCTCTTAACCTTCCGTGACCCTGCGTCCTCATATGTGGACATTTCATTTTAGGTTTTCTGGACCTTATATTTCATTCTGCTTAACTATAACTATGCACTCTAGAATAAGAACAATACATCAATCAGTGTAAAAATCAGATGGCAGCATCTTGGTAAAGTCAATTAACAGCTTTTACCCAGACAAAAGTGGACCAGGTACCAAAGCTGATCAGATTTTATGGCTAAAACTTGTGTATTTGTGCTTAATAATGTTTGTAGTTTGATGTTCTGTGCAAGTTTGACTATTTTTAGCATTAGCAACAAGTTCCGACTCTGCTAATCAGGAAGTATTCATTTGAAAACGAATAGACTTTTACTATCATTCTTCAAATGAGAGGGTGTAAATGTAAGGAAATAAAAAGTTTTATTCACTGGTGAATTAATTGCGTTATACAGTAAAATGAACCCATTATTTTTTTTCAAAAACTAATTCCTGTTCAAAGACAATGCTTAGTTTTTGTATTTATCAGGTCCTACAAATCCAAAATATCTAGGAGAAACTAACAACACATACCAAACAAAAGCTTGGCTGTCAGGAGGTTATTACAGCATTTCCGTCATTTATTCCTCAGCCTTTCCGTCCGAAGCCTCCACCTATCTCCACCCAGCCTCCTGGGATTTATTCTCCTCCCCCCTGGGGAGAGATACTCCCCGACATCACGTCTCCCTCTGGCCAGATGTTGAAACTTAAACACGCCATCCATCAGCCTGCAGACAAACGGGTAGCAGGAGACGGGGGCGACGACCCAGCAAAGGCTGTCTTAATATACATGCTCTCACAAAAGCACACTGCGCTCCTATAGGCCTATAGACTAGTAGTTCTCAACCTTTTTGAGTCGTGACCCCCAATTTAACATGCATGTTGTCCGCGACCCCCACTCACTGAACACAATCTCACACGCACAGTTCAGATCACCCAAAAAAGAAACAAAATGACCACAAAAAGACACAAAATGACTAAAAAGACACAAAATGACCAAAAAAAAGGAAACAAAATGACCCAAAAAAGACACAAAATGACCAAAAGAACACACAAAATGACCAAAAAAAGACACAAAATGACCAAAAAAAGACACAAAATGACCCAAAAAAGACACAAAATGACCAGAAAAGAAACAAAATGACCAAAAAAATACAAAATGACTAAAAAAAAGACACAATTGACCACAAAATGATAAAAAAAAGACACAAAATTACTAAAAAGACACAAAATGACCAAAAAAAGGAAACAAAATGACCCAAAAAAGACACAAAATGAGCAAAAGGGACACAAAATGACCCAAAAAGACACAAAATGACCAAAAAAAGACACAAAATGACAAAAAAAGACACAAAATGACCAAAAAAAGACACAAAATTACAAAAAAAACCCCACAAAATTACCAAAGAAGACACAAAATGACCCAAAAAGACACAAAATTACCAAAAAAAACCCACAAAATTACCAAAAAAAACCCACAAAATTACCAGAGAAGACACAAAATGACCAAAAAAAAGACACAAAATTACAAAAAAAAACCCCAAAATGACCAAAAAGACTACAACACATCAACACATGAACACTTTAACACAGTGGAGACAGAGCTGACTTCCAAAATGATTTGGCGACCCCCAGAAATCATCTCGAGACCCCAATTGGGGTCCCGACCCCAAGGTTGAGAACAGCTGCTGTAGGCTGTGTTAGTCTCTACATCAACATATGTTTCTGCTTCTGCTGTCGGATTTCTGCTTCTGAACCCTGACAAGTGCTTCAGAGCTTAAACCCAAAGATAAATGACGATGTTCAGCCAAAAGCTTTTTTACCGAGGCTGAATCCATAGAATGCTTTTCTTCCCTTTTGCCCCAGAGCTTTTATATAGTAGTAACACTATCACTCGAGCAAGATAAGGTGCTGAAATGCACATAAAATGTACCGGATTCAGTCAGTCATGTAGCTCTGCATCAGATTTTTGAGTGCAACACATTTCCCTCTTCCTGATTCATCCTTTTTATACAACATTTAGACCAGGGCTGTCAAACTCAAATACACAATGGGCCAAAATTTAAAACTTGAATAAAATCGCGGGCCAACATTGAACAAATAAACCTTTTAATATATACCAAACATGTTTTGCTTTAACATTAAATATGGAACCAGCAACGCTTATAAACATACAATATATAACTAAATAGTGCAGACATGCAAAATCAAATTTCAAATAAAAAACACATCAATGTCATTCATTTATTAAATAAAAATTAAATAAAAATCGTATGCCTCTTTTCTATTTGCATCCTTCTGATTTAAATATCAAAATAAAGTTTTTCAACAGGTTAATACATTTAAAAATAAAATAACAATAATAAATCTAGTATTAGCGGTAAATGCACCGTATAATACAGCTTTTATTGTACAATAATATAATAATTTGGTATTGCCTCGCGGGCCAAATAAAATTACACTGCAGGCCAGAAACAAAATGACCAGAAAAGAAACAAAATGACCAAGAAAAATACAAAATGACTAAAAAAAAGACACAATTGACCACAAAATGATAAAAAAAGACACAAAATGACCAAAAGAGACACAAAATGACCCAAAAAGACACAAAATTACTAAAAAAAAAAACACAAAATGACCAAAGAAGACACAAAATTACAAAAAAAGACACAAACTGACCAAAAAAAAGGAAACAAAATGACCAAAAAAAGACACAAAAAAGACACAAAATGACCAGAAAAGAAACAAAATGACGAAAAAAAGACACAATTGACCACAAAATGATAAAAAAAGACACAAAATGACCAAAAGAGACCCAAAATGACCCAAAAAGACATAAAATTACCAAAAAAACCCCACAAAATTACCAAAAAAAACCCACAAAATTACCAAAGAAGACACAAAATTACCAAAAAAAGACACAAATTTACCAAAAAAAGACCCAAAATGACCAAAAAAAGACACAAAATTACAAAAAAAACCCCAAAATGACGAAAAAAGACATGAAATGACCAAAAAGACTAAAACACATTAACACATGAACACTTTAACACAGTGGAGACAGAGCTGACTTCCAAAATGATTTGGCGACCCCCAGAAATCATCTCGAGACCCCAATTGGGGTCCCGACCCCAAGGTTGACAATAGCTGCTATAGGCTGTGTTCGAGTTTGACACCCCTGATTTAGAGGTTGTGATGTCTTATAAAGTAATCCAGGAGACAGAGCTGTGAACTTCTTCTTGGACAAACCCGCCCTATAAGCAAAAATAACTTCCTGCCTTGATTTTGAGCTGGAATGACAAAGTAACTGCTGAAGCTCAGTGGCATTTCCCTGTCAGCTGTTCAGCACTGTTTCACTCTTTCCATGGTTTTCTCTTTGGCTTTTCTTCACGGGGAGACATGCCATCGACTGAGAGGCTGTCTCTATAAATGTAAGCTGTTGCTGTTTATTGGCGTCAGAGTTAACATTGGCAGAGTAATGGATTTATTTCACTCTCTAGACTATTGACATTCATCGTTAAAGAAGTGTGACAGATGGATGCTGAGTAGAGATCGACTCACGGCTCAGACACAAGATCTATTTAGACTGACTACACAGTCCCCTCTGCCCAAATCTAACAAATCTCCCACACAGGTTTAATGTATTTAAAGGCCTTTTTCTCAGCATGTTGTTGTCTGATTGTAAGCACAACCTTTGCCTCTGCTCTGAGACACGTTGTCCCCTTTTATAGACATGTTTATCCAGTTTCCCTTTTGCATGCACGGAACCCTGATAACCCAGGAAATGTGGAAAACATTCACTGCAAAAAAGCCAACTTGTATGTTTTGGCCTAAAACAAGTTGGTAAAACTTGGAAATATAAATTATTGACATTTAGGGCAATAATGTAAGTTAGCACAACAAAGGAAGCCAGTTGTCTGCTCAAAAACAAGTTGGTGAGTTGTTGTTACTTATATCTTTAAGTTGGGGTTCACAACAAGGGACAATAGTTCTGATAACTCTTATTTCTTTGTTGTGAAATTCGGTCATTAGCGAAAACTAGCGGCTAACTGATGCTAGCGGCTAACTAATGCTAGCGGCTAACTGACGCTAGCGGCTAACTGATGCTAGCGGCTAACTGTTTTGTTTTTATTTTGTTTGCTTTTTTTGGTCATTTTGTGTCTTGTTTGGTCATTTTGTGTCTTTTTTGGTCAATTTGTGTCTTTTTTTGGTCAATTTGTGTCTTTTTTTTGTCATTTTGTTTCCTTTTTTTGGTCATTTTTGTCTTTTTTTGGTCAATTTGTGTCTTATTTTTGTCATTTTGTGTCTTTTTTTTCTCATTTTGTGGTCAATTTGTGCCTTTTTTGGTCATTTTTTGTCCTTTTTTTTGTAATTTTTTTACTTTTTTTTGTAATTTTGTGATGCTAGCGGCTAACTGATGCTAGCGGCGCTGCTTGTTACAGCTACAAGAGTAGCCATTAGCGTATCAATGCTAACTCAAAATTGTGGTCGCAACATTAGCTGACATTTCATAGCGGCGTTACAATCGTGCCAATTCAGCACATTGCAGAAGTTAGCAGAAGTAAGGATTAAAAGTTATTACGATGTAAAATTATGTTAGTACTTAGTTATAAGTTTGACAAAAATCTGAATTCAGAGTTGAGCAAACTCAAAAACAAAACTTAAAATATTTAGTTTAATTGTCCAACTTAAAATTTTATCGAAGTTTGTTGCCTTGAAATTTTGAGTTCACCCAACTTTTCTTTTTTTGCAGTGTTGCAGATTACATAAAGGCAGTAAAAGCAAGTGGGTGTGATGGGACAAAACAGATGAGTTTGTAACTACAGTAGAATTTAACTCGACCATCTTCATATTTTCCTGAAGTTCTCTTGCAAGTTAGACTAAAATACAAAAGAAATGTCATAATATATGCAGCTCCCAGGCTACTTTTTCTTTTTCTTTCTTTGTCTGGCTGTCTGAATTGTCTGTCTTTGTTAAAGTACTGATCAGTCTTCGCTGTTGACCGATTTAATTAAAGAAAAGCAAAGACACAGCTGACAAAGAAATCCATAATCTCATCAGGTGAAAACAAGAAAATGCACCAAAAACACCTCAAGGAAAGTGTTCTTAAAACCGCACAGTGCCCAAACATAATGTAAGAGTCTTTCTAAAGACTTTCTAAAACAAAGACAACAGATAAAATCCTTAATAATGATGTTGTTGACGTTTAAAGCACCTTCTGAGTTTGCTGCTGGCTGATTGGGTCCTGTGGACCTCAGATAGAGCCACATTAATGTGGGGCTTCTGATCTGTTGTGCAATAGAGAGGAAAACAAATCTGTGCACAAAGAAGTGTCATGAATTTTTCATGACTGTAGACCGAGTCTCCCCAGGACCCTGCTCTGAATTATAAACAAATACACAACTCTTAAAGAGGAGAGAACGGCTGATATATTAAGCAGAAAACACAAGTTAAGTTGTTTATGATGTATTAGGACTCAGGAGCAATCCTGACATTGTTCTTTTGTTTTCATTACTTATGGATGTGAGTGTTCTTATTGTCTGGTGTTCATGTTGTGACTGTTGATGTTGTTTTGTAAGATGACAGTGAGCAACATCAAAATGCTAAAGAAGACCTTTGCTTCCACTGAACTGTGTGATAAATTGGCCTCATTATAAAGTACATCTGAGCTCGGATTCCTCTTTTACACAGAGCTACCTTTATATTTATATTATAGCCAGGTTCAAATTAGAGCGAGATGCTGTTTTTGTTGAAGTGATGATTTGGTACAGAGCATAACATCCTTTATACCAGCTATTCTCAACCTTGGGGTCGGGACCCCAATTGGGGTCGCGAGATGGTTTCTGGGGGTCGCCAAATCATTTTGTAAGTCAGCTCTGTCTCCACTGTGTTAAAGTGTTCATGTGTTTTAGTCTTTTTGGTCATTTTGTATCTTTTTTGGTAATTTTGTGTCTTTTTTTTGGTCATTTTGTGTCTTTTTTTGGTCATTTTGTGTCTTTTTTTGGTCATTTTGTGTCTTATTTTTGTCATTTTGTGTCTTTTTTTTTATCATTTTGTGGTCAATTTGTGCCTTTTTTGGTCAGTTTTGTAATTTTTTGACTTTTTTGGTAATTTTGTTTCCTTTTTTTGGTAATTTTGTGTCTTTTTTGGTCAATTTGTGTCTTATTTTTGTCATTTTGTGTCTTTTTTTTATCATTTTGTGGTCAATTTGTGTCTTTTTGGTCATTTTGTGGTCAATTTGTGCCTTTTTTGGTCATTTTTTGTCTTTTTTTAGTAATTTTTAGACGTTTTTTGATCATTTTGTGTCTTTTTAAAAAATGTTTCCTTTTTTTGATCATTTTGTGTCTTTTTTGGTCAATTTGTGTCTTTTTTTGGTCATTTTGTGTCTTTTTTTGGTCATTTTGTGTCTTTTTTTTTAATTTTGTTTCCTTTTTTTGGTCATTTTGTGTCTTTTTTTGGTCATTTTGTGTCTTTTTTTTAATTTTGTTTCCTTTTTTTGGTCATTTTGTGTCTTTTTTTGGTCATTTTGTGTCTTTTTAAAAAAATTTGTTTCCTTTTTTTGGTCATTTTGTGTCTTTTTTTTAATTTTTGCTTCCTTTTTTGGTCATTTTGTGTCTTTTTTGGTCATTTTGTTTCTTTTTTGGGTGATCTGAATTGTGCGTGTGAGATTCTGTTCAGTGAGCGGGGGTCGCGGACAACATGCATGTTAAATTGGGGATCGCGACTCAAAAAGGTTGAGAACTACTGCATTAGAGAACAGGCGTAGTGGTATTTGCACCATATTTATAATATTTACAAACTATTAAACTAAAATCTCACTTTTTTGCAATCCTGACCATTGCTTGTATCATTAGCATCATTAGCACCACTGAAATAAAACTATCTTGTGAGCTCCTCAGTGATGCGTGTCTGAAAGAAGCCCACAGGGTTTGGACATGAAAAGCACAGAAGTGCTGGAACCCCATGGTGCTTTTTTCTCTTTTTCATAATTCAATGTTTTCCCTCTTTGGTGGGGAGCCATGGCTTCTTTACCATAACGTGTCTCTCTCTGTGTTCTCCAGGACTCAACGCTCTGCCCTTTGATCCAGCATCCAACAACGACCCTCTCCAGTTCAGCAGCTCCACTGGGCCACTGGTGACAGAGTGTCCTCCTCTGGAAAACACTGCCGAGAATAGCAAGAAAAGGAAACGAGCCAGCCTGCCTCCAGGTACGACAACAACTAGCTCACAAGTATTGCACCAGTGCTGCAGGATTACTCTCTGCTCTCAAATCCTCACCGTTTTGCCTACAGCCATGTCAAATTTTAAATGCAAGTGCCAGTAACGCTCAGCAGAGCATCACTTCCACCAACATCAAATAGCTGCGATGGGAATTGTTGCATTATCCTATCATTTAGTGGCGGTAATTTTGTTTCCTTTTTTCTGGTCATTTTGTGTCTTTTTTTGGTCAATTTGTGTCTTATTTTTGTCATTTTGTGTCTTTTTTTTATCATTTTGTGGTCAATTTGTGCCTTTTTTGTCTTTTTTTTTAGTAATTTTTTGACTTTTTTTGGTCATTTTGTGTCTTTTTCTACCTCACAAGTATTGCACCAGTGCTGCAGGATTACTCTCTGGTCTCAAATCCTCACCGTTTTGCCTACAGCCACAAGTGTTCATGTGTTAATGTGTTTTAGTCTTTTTGGTCATTTTGTGGGTTTTTTTGGTAATTTTGTGTCTTTTTTTTGGTCATTTTGTGTCTTTTTTAGTAAATTTGTGTCTTATTTTTGTCCTTTTATGTCTTTTTTTTTATCATTTTGTGTCTTTTTTTTTTATCATTTTGTGGTCAATTTGTGCCTTTTTTGGCCATTTTTTGTCTTTTTTTTAGTAATTTTTTGACTTTTTTGGTCCTTTTGTGTCTTTTTTTTAATTTTGTTTCCTTTTTTTGGTCATTTTGTGTCTTTTTTTGGTCCCACTGCCGGGAATAGCAAGAAAAGGAAACGAGCCAGCCTGCCTCCAGGTACTGACAACAACTACCTCACAAGTATTGCACCAGTGCTGCAGGATTACTCTCTGGTCTCAAATCCTCACCGTTTTGCCTACAGCCATGTCAAATTTTAAATGCAAGTGCCAGTAACGCTCAGCAGAGGATTCCTCCCTCCCTTCATTCACAAAGCTTGGATACGACAGCTCGGTTTTCTTAACCTCCAGATTCCTCTTTCCCTTTCCTCCACCAACATCAAATAGCTGCGATGGGAATTGTTGCATAATCCTATCATTTGGTGGCGGTACGAGGGGGAAAAAAAGTGGCTTAGCTCAGTCTTTGTTGTTTTCGATTAGCCTGCCATGTCCTGAGGCTCTGCTTGTCTGGCCTGTTTGGAGGTCAGGCAGCTGCAGCAGGAAACTGCTCCGCTGAGACTGTGTGCCTGACTGTCTGTTACCTTGCCAACATCACCTGCCAATCAAAACTGCAAACACGCCTTCAGCTTTCACACACACACACACACACACACACACTGACCTGTCAAACAAACAGGGAAGCGCTGAAAATGTTTCTTCTATACCAGCTATTCTCAACCTTGGGGTCCCAATGAAGATGATTTCTGGGGGTCGCCAAATCATTTTGGAAGTCAGCTCTGTCTCCACTGTGTTAAAATGTTCATGTGTTAATGTGTTTTTTGGTCATTTTGTGTCTTTTCTTAGTCATTTTGTGTCTTTTTTTTTCATCATTTTGTCTTTTTTGGTCATTTTGTTTCCTTTTTTGGTCATTTTGTGTCATTTTGTGTCTTTTTGGGTCATTTTGTTTCCTTTTTTTGGTCATTTTGTGTCTTTTTAGTCATTTTGTGGTCATTTTGTTTGTTTTTTGGGTGATCTAAACTGTGTGTGTGAGATTGTGTTCAGTAAGCGGGGGTCACGGACAACATGCATGTTAAATTGGGGGTCTCGACTCAAAAAGATTGAGAACTACTGCTCTAGACTACAGAGTCTTGGTTACATGGTATCAAGTGAGATATAAATGCCATTTTTTTCTGGAATGTACCAACTGAAACACCCCTCTTTCTTACACATAATGTGTAACTCTAAACATTAAAATAAAACTACCATTTAAAGAAGGATTGGTTATTTGTTTGACAACCCTCCATGATACATTATCCAATTATAGTATGGATTAAAATTAAATTGAACTTTATCAATTCAAAGATGTGAAGAAAAGATGAATTGTTGATTAAGGCTGCGTTAATGTGGAGTATTAATCCGTCCAATTAGCAAAGAACATGAACAACAGCCCTCCCTCTGAAGGACTGTCTTCTTTTTATTACTTACAAAGCAATTAATTCATCAGTACTTCTTTAATGCTTTAATTAGAAAGCCTTTTTTTATTTGACATATTACCAGCCGCTAACTCAAATTACTGTTTAATTATAGTATACTCTCTGTATACACACACATGTGTATAGAGCAGTAGTTCTCAACCTTTTTGAGTCGCGACCCTCAAATTAACATGCATGTTGTCTCACTGAACACAATCTCACAGTTCAGATCAGACAAACTCAGTTGATGCGACCAATTTTGGACAAATAATGAAGCAGACAACAACTCAAACATCTCTCTGTCCAAAATGACTAAAAATTACATAAAATTAAGCAAAAAAGACACAAATTGACCACAAAATTATCCAAAAAAAAATAAAATAAAAAAAAAGACCAATAAAAAAAACCAAAATGACCAAAAAAGACACAAAATGACCAAAAAGACTTAAACACATTAACACATGAACACTTTAACACAGTGGAGACAGATTGATAAAAAAAAGACACAAAATGACCAAAAAAAAGACACAAATTGACCAAAAAAGACACAAAATTACCAACAAAAAGACACAAAATTACCAAAAAAAGATACAAAATGACCAAAAAGACTAAAACACATGAACACTTTAACACTGTGGAGACAGAGCTGAATTCCAAAATGATTTGGTGACCCCCAGAAATCATCTTGCGACCCCAATAGGGGTCCCGCCCCCAAGGTTGAGAATAGCTGAGTTAGAGGTAGTGTTGTCACAATACTAAAATGTTCAACTCGATACCGATACTCAGGAAAATATTCGATACCACCAGGATAAAAACAAAGACCCCAAAATTTAACAGAAATATTTTTATTAACAAGAAAAATGCAACATGTAGAAATGAACAGAACCACAGGTTAAATATTTATAATAAAAAAACAGTTCAAAAAGAAACTGCAACTATGATCATTTTGATTGAAACTGACTAAACTTTGGGTTGTGAAAGCACCTAAATGGGTTTTTTTATCAGTTATAGAAAATATGTTTATACCAGGCTTCTGCAGAAACTGGCCTGTAACGCAGTAACTTCAGTGCATATAAATGTTCTGTGTTATTGCTGCTTTCTAGCTTGGAGAATGAGCTAAATGATGAAGGTGTTGAACAGCTGGAGCTGCAGATTCACTAAATCACACTGAGCCGTCTCGGTCAAGTCCTGCAGCTCTGTGATGGAGCGCCGACTCATTAGCAGCCATGTTGATTGAGTCTTGTTAAGGAACCCTAATGGATAGATTTTTCTCATTACAATTGCCATTACACTTGATAATCCATCACGCATGTGTGCAAGCATCCATAGCAACACATGCACGTTTATTAAACATTATACAGCTGCATTTTATTCCATTAATTGGCAAGAAGCTAAGGAGGCAACAAGCCAACTGGCTGTTTGATGTGACCCACGAGGAATCCAAGTCATTCCAGACTTAATGCCACCCTGCTGATTGATTATTTTCTAATGATCTTTAAACCAGCACACCAACACCAAACAACATGCAGCCCGCTACATAATTGATGACCAAAAAAAGGCACAAATTGACCACAAAAAGGCACAAATTGACCACAAAATGATAAAAAAAAAAGACACAAAATGACAAAAAAAAAGACTCAAAATGACTAAAAAAAGGCACAAATTGACCACAAAATGATAAAAAAAAGACACAAAATGACAAAAAAAAGACTCAAAATGACCAAAAAAGACACAAATGACCAGAAAAGACTCAAAATGACCAAAAAAAGGCACAAATTGACCACAAAATGATAAAAAAAAGGCACAAAATGACAAAAAAAGACTCAAAATGACCAAAAAAAAGGCACAAAATGATAAAAAAAGACACAAAATGACAAAAAAAGACTCAAAATGACCAAAAAAAAGGCACAAAATGATAAAAAAAGACACAAAATGACAAAAAAAGACTCAAAATGACCAAAAAAAGGCACAGATTGACCACAAAATGATTAAAAAAGACACAAAATGACCCAAAAAAGTCACAAATTGCACGTTTATTAAACATTTTCAGCTGCATTTTATTCCATTAATTGGCAAGAAGCTAAGGAGGCAACAAAGACACAAAATGACAAAAAAAAGACTCAAAATGACCAAAAAAAGGCACAAATTGACCACAAAATGATTAAAAAAAAGACACAAAATGACCAAAAAAAGACTCAAAATGACAAAAAAAAGACTCAAAATGACCAAAAAAGAAACAAAATGACCAAAAAAAGGCACAAATTGACCACAAAATGATTAAAAAAGACACAAAATGACCCAAAAAAGTCACAAATTGCACGTTTATTAAACATTTTCAGCTGCATTTTATTCCATTAATTGGCAAGAAGCTAAGGAGGCAACAAAGATACAACATGACAAAAAAAAGACACAAAATGACCAAAAAAAGACTCAAAATGACCAAAAAAGAAACAAAATGACCAAAAAAAGGCACAAATTGACCACAAAATGATTAAAAAAGACACAAAATGACCCCAAAAAGTCACAAATTGCACGTTTATTAAACATTATACAGCTGCATTTTATTCCATTAATTGGCAAGAAGCTAAGGCGGCAACAAGCCAACTGGCTGTTTGATGTGACCCACGAGGAATCCAAGTCATTCCAGACTTAATGCCACCCTGCTGATTGATTATTTTCTAATGATCTTTAAACCAGCACACCAACACCAAACAACATGCAGCCCGCTCCATAATTAAGAGGCCCTCACTCACTGTAAACAGTTACAGAAGATGTTTGAAGTTGGATTGATATTCTGTTCACTCCGTTCAAAATAGAGTCCACTCACTTTACTCTCAGCCTCGGTGTGACTAACTCAATATTTTATTTAGTTTGAGTATGAGACAGCTCCAGAGAAAGTAATTTCATTGAAAATCGTGCCCACATGGTTGGAAATATCCAGTTTATTGTGAGTCTTTTAATAAGGCATGTTTTTTTTTCAACAATATTTTTTATTGAAGCTTCAAGTGCATATCAAACTTTATGTTGAATATACAAACATTTTCATTTATATCCCCTCAAACATACATTCATTCACACAGACAGACAAAGAAAATGAGTAAATAAAATGGACAGTGTCAACAAACATCAATCTAATGCAAAATAAGTACTAAAATGAAATAAGTAATTGATCAAAAAAAGACACAAAATGACCACAAAAAGACACAAAATGACCGAAAAGACACAAAATGACCAAAAAAAAAGACACAAAATGACCAAAAAAAGACACAAAATGACCGAAAAGACACAAAATGACCAAAAAAAAGACACAAAATGACCAAAAAAAGACACAAACTGATCAAAAAAAGACACAAAATGACCGAAAAGACACAAAATGACAAAAAAAAGACACAAAATGACCCAAAAAAAGACACAAAATGACAAAAAAACCCCCACAAAATGACCAAAAAAACCCCACAAAATTACCAAAAAAAGACACAAAATGACCAAAAAAAAAGACACAAAATGACCGAAAAGACACAAAATGACCAAAAAAAGACACAAAATGACCGAAAAAAGACACAAAATGAACAAAAAAAAGACACAAAATGACCAAAAAAAGACACAAAATGACACAAAAGACACAAAATGACCAAAAAAAGACACAAAATGACCGAAAAGACACAAAATGACAAAAAAAGACACAAAATTACCAAAAAAGACACAAAATTACCAAAAAAAAGACACAAAATGACCAAAAAAAGACACAAAATGACCAAAAAAAGACACAAAATGACCCAAAAAAGACTAAAGTGGAGCAAAATAAAAAAATAAAAATAAAATAAAAGGCAGGATTATTTCATAACCTATTGTTCAGTCAGTGTTTTCCGTTCCATTGGTCAAGAATGACATAAATTATTCCCAAATCCAAGCAAACTCCATCTGTTTACCTTTAACAATGTATGTCAATCTCTCCAGTCCAAGACAAGTCATCAACTCCTTCTTCCATATTGCCATTGATGGTGCTTCTACATTTTTCCAATTGAGTGCAATCACTCTCCTTCACTGTTAAAAATGTTAGAAATTACAGTAAACCACTTCAAATTATATCAGAAATGGGTCGTAAAATTTTAAATTACACTTTTAATTACCGTAAATCAAAGAATAGCACAAAACTGTAACTTTTACTGTCATTAACTGTAGGAAACACAAAGTTTTGCTGTAAAAAATATAACATTTTTATGTAAAATGAATGGAGAAATACCATGATGACACAATTACCCTAAAAATAACAGGAATATTCAGTCTAAATAACAGTTTTTGCTGATATTTACATTTAAATGTACAGTAGAAAACCCACTCACTGTAATTTTTACGGTGAAGTTCTGGCAACCACAGCTGCCGGTATTTTACCGTAAATGAAACAGATTATTTTTTACAGTGTTGCATGGAGAAGTCCAAAGTCGATCATTTTTGTTTAATAAGGCATGTTAAAAAAATGGAAATTATTGTTGTTCCTCTCTGTCTTCGACCCAGTAGAAATGAGGCAGTGAATATTTTTTTTCTTTTCTTATCAGTTTTTATCCAGTGGTTCCCTTTAAAGTTCCAGACGATACACTTTGCCTCCATCTTTGCTCTTTATCTTTCTAGTTTTTGTGAGCCCACTGTATGTGTCTGTCTGTCTTTTTACAATCCATAATAAGTGTTGCCTTGGGGCAGCAAATGCACTGCAAGGATTTTTCTAACCCTGTT
Organism: Centropristis striata; assembly: GCF_030273125.1. Lineage (NCBI taxonomy): Eukaryota > Metazoa > Chordata > Actinopteri > Perciformes > Serranidae > Centropristis > Centropristis striata. Next base: position 36,969,254 of record NC_081528.1, on the reverse strand, counting down.
TTTTATCAGTTTTACAACACAGCCAGAGATGGCCGTTCCTCCCTCAAGTCCCGCTGTGTTTAAGCTGCGGGAGGTGAAGAGAATGAGATTTTAAAATGCTGCTCGTTTTTTAGTGGCGCAGGATTTCCCCTTACAATGAATATAAATGTCAGTTTAGTAGTGGATTTCTAAAGCTGGATTTCGTTATCTCGTACCTGTTTTGTTTATGAAATACGAATAATAATCTTCATTTGTGAGGCAGTTCAAAACAAAGATTTTTCTTTAGACTTTCTGTTGATGGTTTTTTCAGGTTTCAGAGACAACTACCCAGATATTAGCTTACATTCCTTAGAGCAGTAGTTCTCATCCTTTTTGAGTTGAGACCCCCAATTTAACATGCATTGTGACCACGACCCCCGCTCACTGAACACAATCTCACACGCACAGTTCAGATCACCCAAAAATGAAACAAAATGACCCAGAAAAGACACAAACTGACCCAGAAAAGACACAAAATGACCAAAAAAAGACACAAAATGACCAAAAAAAGACACAAAATGACCAAAAAAAGGCACAAATTGACCACAAAATGATAAAAAAGACACAAATTGACCACAAATTGATCAAAAAAAGACACAAATTGACCACAAATTGATCAAAAAAAGACACAAAATGACAAAAAAAGGCACAAAATGACAGAAAAGACACAAAATTACCAAAAAAAGACACAAAATGACCCAAATGACCAAAAAAAGGAAACAAAATTACCCAAAAGACTAAAACACATTAACACATGAACACTTTAACACAGTGGAGACAGAGCTGACTTCCAATATGATTTGGCGACCCCCAGAAATCATCTCGAGACCCCAATTGGGGTCGGGACCCCAAGGTTGAGAACAGCTGCCTTAGAGTAGTCCTTTTTTCAGTATTTCATATGTTGTTAAATCATACATTTCCATGAAAAGGTCAAACTAGTGGGTTTTCCTGCAGCCACTTCCATGTGATGGCTTTCATGCCATAAGCACGTTTTTTCTGTGATTTAGCCCAGGTCTGCCATTGATTTAGCCCACTACGTCCAGAATTCATCTTGTCCTGGAGAACTCTACAGTATGAATTTACATTTCGGAGGCAGAAAATATTGCATTATTTTCATCCAGTAGAATTCATGCCAAAGCAAAGTAACATGTGATTTCCAAGGCAAAATAGAGACACAGAAGAATTAATATGAACCATAAAGAGAACACAGAAAAACAGAAAAAAAATGGGGGATTATGTTTACATTGTGTTATTTGCCAAACCCCATTGTGTGTATCTTTAACCCTTTATCAGGCAAAGAACTATATTTGGTAACTTCAGGTAATATTTTGAGAAAGAAGTTGCAGATTTAAGAGATTTAAAGTGGCAAATCTGCGCAAAAAAAGTCGCAGATTTACGAGAAAAAAGTGGAAAAAAACAACTTTTTTCTCCCAGATTCACCACTTTAACCCTTAATGGGGCACTATTCCGCAAATTTCAACCCTAGAGAATATTGGAGGATATTACATACAGCCAGAATGTGTAAAAAAAAAAAAAACATACGAAAATAATATTTTGAGAAAAAAGTTTACGAGATTAAAGTGGCAAATCTACGAGAAAAAATGCGAAGATTTATGAGATTTAAAGTGGTAAATCTGCGAGAAAAAAGTTGCTTTTTTTCCCACTTTTTTTTCTCATAAATCTGTGACTTTTTACGCACAGATTTGCCACTTTAAATCTCTTAAATCTGCAACTTTTTTTCTTGTAGATTTGCCACTTTAATCTAGTAAATTTGCAACTTTTTTCTCGAAATATTACCTGAAGTTACCAAATATAGTTCTTTCCCTGATGAAGGGTTAAGGGTCTAAAATATATATTGATTGCATTTCCTTCCTCAAAAAACATCTGCAAAGTCACTTTTTAAAGTATTTTAAATCTAGTATTGTTTACATGTTTTATTCAGTCTTCTTCTTCCTAGCCTTTGTTTGCGTATCGCTGCATGTCTTGCTGTTTTACTGCCACTTGTTGGTTGATCAAATAGTGTGAAACTAAAAGAACTGTGCATCCGTGAGCATGCATGTCCTTATGCACATGCACAAGATGAACAAAACAATGACCCACTCATAGAAAACATCTCCATAGCAATCAATGCTGGAGGTCAGAAGAGAGGCTGATAGCTGGCTTTGTTCCTGCAGGCTGAGAGTGAGTGAGGGGTTCCACAGCTGTGGGTAGCAAAGGTCCTGTCAACTCTGGTAATGAGGTGTGTTTTCTCTCAGTGCACACAGTGCTGTGCCTGCAGCACTCCATAAATAACATCCTGCAACCTTTGCAGTCCACCTCGGGTCAATAGGAGTACAAACATTTGCCCAAATCAGCCCTACTTAAAGGAGCATAACGAGGTTTGGGATATTTGGTCACATTATCTAAACATATGTGACAGAAAAACATGCGTCACTCGGTTAGAGAATGAATTCCTGCAGACTTTCAACAAGTCTTTTTCTACAGTTTACCATATAGACGGCTTCCAGTGGAAAAAACCTATGTCCACACAGCAGCAAATATAAATATTTATATGAAATAGCTCTTTGAAGGAGCATGTTTGGCCTTTGGCTGAATGGGTTTCAAGCACCCTTGTAACAAGGTTGTTTGACTGGAAAAAATATTGAGTAGCGATCAGAACCGAGGCATATTTTCAAACCTAAGGCCATGTATATGGATTCGTCGAAAGCACTTTTAAAACCAGGATTAAAATACCCTCCCCTTCCCCTCTACTCATGTTTTCCTGTGAATAAAAATCAATTAATTAAATTTCATCACAAAGGCCAGGTTAAAGCCGTAGTTTTAGCAAATAAAGGAATTGTAGTCTCACCGATCCAATCTCTTGTGCATTAACCTTTAGCTGCAGCTAAGAGAGAGCTGTTGAATAAAATGCTATTGATTGGAAAGCAGAAAGGTTAATGTAATTTACTGAGGGAAATAAGAATACATGTTGTGTAGGTAGAAGGCAGAAATTACTCTCAACCAACTGGAACATCATGAAATCACATGTAGCAGCATATTTATATTAAATCCCAGCATGTATGATTCTTCAGACTGATGGTATTTGTTAGACTTCCTGCATTATGCATTACATGAGTCAGTTTCCTAAAGCTGTTATTGAAAGATGGTATTGATAAATAAATGGTTAGTTGCTGTAATGTGCAACTGTTTGTATTCATATAGATTTGTATGGGAGTATAAGAGCAAACTGAAGACTTATCTCTTTAACTTGGCTTTTACCTGAACCATCTTTAGAGATTTTTCTGCTCATGCATCTTAGTGTTATTACATCTCCTCTTTTATTTATAATAATAATAATAATAATACATTTTATTTGTAAAGCACTTTTCATTGTTAAAAGCAATCTCAAGGTGCTACAGAGTACAACAAGATTAAAAACAGGTTAAAAAGGCCAAAGCACAATGATACATTTAATAAAAGGCTTTTCTAAAAGGAAAGGTTTTTATTTATTTATTTGCTACTATTTATTTGTCTATTTCTTTATATTTCTTTTATCATGCTCTAGTTCTTAATTATTTATTTATTGTTTTATCTTTTTTATCTAGCTTTTTATTTTATTATATTTTATACATATATATATATACTTTCCATTGTCATTATTGACTTTTACTTTTTATTTTTTATTATTATCTTTATATATATCTTTTTATCTTATTTTATTTTATTTTATAAAAAAAAGACACAAAATTACCAAAAAAAGACACAAAATGACAAAAAAAAAACACACAAAATTACCCAAAAAAGACAATAAATGACCAAAAAGACTAAAACACATTAACACATGAACACTTTAACACAGTGGAGACAGAGCTGACTTCCAAAATGATTTGGCGACCCCCAGAAATCATCTCGAGACCCCAATTGGGGGTCGGGACCCCAAGGTTGAGAACAGCTGCCTTAGAGTAGTCCTTTTTTCATTTAAAAATGATTTAAAAAGGGTTGTGTTGTGTTGTTAACCACTGCAGTTTCATAGGAGTGAACTGTGAAGCAAAGCAACCCTCCCTGACTTCCTCCGTGGTCAGGGTTTGTGTTGGAGATTCTGAAAGCATTTTGTCAGTACAAGGTCTCCTCTGGGACTGTGGAGTCCAGGCCCTGTGTGTTTTTGTTCTGGCCTCCTTATGATGAATGGGTTTCACTCTGACTGGCACTTCCTGTTCAGAGCACCAAAAAGCCCTCAAATAAACTGCACTTCAGCAAACTGAGTGTGGTTTCTCTTTTGAGATGGTTTTTGCATAATAGTTTCCAACGCTACACGCACTGGTTATTTCTCTTTTGTGGCATTTTTTTGGGGGGGAAGTAATGGGTTTGAGCATAAAAAAACTGTAATGTGATGTCATTGACCCACTACTGGCAGGCAAAGAGCTTTTGGAAGGTAAATAATGTAATGGGCTACTTAAGCTGTCGGAGATGACACTCCATTTAGATATATGGCCGTCCCAGAGAGCTCTGTGTGTGTGTGTGTGTGTGTGTGTGTGTGTGTGTTTGTCTTCATATAGTTGTGAGGACCAACCCATGGCAGAATACCAACATTGTGAGGACATTTGTAGTTGTGAGGACATTTTTTCCAGTCCTCACAAAGAAAATGCTAGGATAGCCTCGAAAGGCCTTAATTAATCATCTGTATGAATTTCAGGGAAGGTCCTAACAGAGATGGTAAACCCTGAAATGTGTGTGTTGGGCTAGGGGAAGTGGTGGTCCTCACAACTATTAAAGACATGTATGTATGTATGTGTATGTGTGTGTTTGTCTTCATATAGTTGTGAGGACCAACCCATGGCAGAATACCAACATTGTGAGGACATTTTTTCCAGTCCTCACAAAGAAAATGCTAGGATAGCCTCTAAAGGCCTTAATTAATCATCTGTATGAATTTCAGGGACGGTCCTAACAGAGATGGTAAACCCTGAAATGTGTGTGTTGGGCTAGGGGAAGTGGTGGTCCTCACAACTATTAAAGACATGTATGTATGTGTACGTGTGTGTTTGTGTTCATATAGTTGTGAGGACCAACCCATGGCAGAATACCAACATTGTGAGGACATTTGTAGTTGTGAGGACATTTTTCCCAGTCCTCACAAAGAAAATGCTAGGATAGCCTCTAAAGGCCTTAATTAATCATCTGTATGAATTTCAGGGAAGGTCCTAACAGAGATGGTAAACCCTGAAATGTGTGTGTTGGGCTAGGGGAAGTGGTGGTCCTCACAACTATTAAAGACATGTATGTATGTGTATGTGTGTGTTTTTCTTCATATAGTTGTGAGGACCAACCCATGGCAGAATACCAACATTGTGAGGACATTTGTAGTTGTGAGGACATTTTTTCCAGTCCTCACAAAGAAAATGCTAGGATAGCCTCTAAAGGCCTTAATTAATCATCTGTATGAATTTCAGGGAAGGTCCTAACAGAGATGGTAAACCCTGAAATGTGTGTGTTGGGCTAGGGGAAGTGGTGGTCCTCACAACTATTAAAGACATGTATGTATGTGTGTGTTTGTCTTCATATAGTTGTGAGGACCAACCCATGGCAGAATACCAACATTGTGAGGACATTTGTAGTTGTGAGGACATTTTTTCCAGTCCTCACAAAGAAAATGCTAGGATAGCCTCTAAAGGCCTTAATTAATCATCTGTATGAATTTCAGGGAAGGTCCTAACAGAGATGGTAAACCCTGAAATGTGTGTGTTGGGCTAGGGGAAGTGGTGGTCCTCACAACTACACAAAGACATGTGTGTATGTATGTGTATGTGTGTGTTTGTCTTCATATAGTTGTGAGGACCAACCCATGGCAGAATACCAACATTGTGAGGACATTTGTAGTTGTGAGGACATTTTTTCCAGTCCTCACAAAGAAAATGCTAGGATAGCCTCTAAAGGCCTTAATTAATCATCTGTATGAATTTCAGGGAAGGTCCTAACAGAGATGGTAAACCCTGAAATGTGTGTGTTGGGCTAGGGGAAGTGGTGGTCCTCACAACTATTAAAGACATGTATGTATGTATGTGTATGTGTGTGTTTGTCTTCATATAGTTGTGAGGACCGACCCATGGCAGAATACCAATATTGTGAGGACATTTGTAGTTGTGAGGACATTTTTTCCAGTCCTCACAAAGAAAATGCTAGGATAGCCTCTAAAGGCCTTAATTAATCATCTGTATGAATTTCAGGGAAGGTCCTAACAGAGATGGTAAACCCTGAAATGTGTGTGTTGGGCTAGGGGAAGTGGTGGTCCTCACAACTATTAAAGACATGTATGTATGTGTGTGTTTGTCTTCATATAGTTGTGAGGACCGACCCATGGCAGAATACCAACATTGTGAGGACATTTGTAGTTGTGAGGACATTTTTTCCAGTCCTCACAAAGAAAATGCTAGGATAGCCTCTAAAGGCCTTAATTAATCATCTGTAGGAATTTCAGGGAAGGTCCTAACAGAGATGGTAAACCCTGAAATGTGTGTGTTGGGCTAGGGGAAGTGGTGGTCCTCACAACTATTAAAAACATGTATGTATGTATGTGTATGTGTGTGATTGTCTTCATATAGTTGTGAGGACCAACCCATGGCGGAATACCAACATTGTGAGGACATTTGTAGTTGTGAGGACATTTTTTTCCAGTCATCACAAAGAAAATGCTAGGATAGCCTCTAAAGGCCTTAATTAATCATCTGTATGAATTTCAGGGAAGGTCCTAACAGAGATGGTAAACCCTGAAATGTGTGTGTTGGGCTAGGGGAAGTCGTGGTCCTCACAACTACACAAAGACATGTATGTGTGTGTGTGTGTCCTGATTGCTGTGTGTGGAGATCTACAGCTGGGTGTCAGTCTTTGTGATGCTGAGGCCACACAGTGACAGCCCAGATTTAGAGTGATGCTGATGGATGGGAGACTCCGGATGACAGAGTGAAGTCAGAAATGAACTCATTAGCTCACAAACAGGAAGTCTGCAGGCGTGTCGGGAGGAGAAAGGTTACCCGTCTATGGAAGTAAATCTGTGTCATCGGAGATTTCTAGCACTGAATATTTCTGCATTGAAATTATGTATCTGAATGTTTTTCAACGTCAAAAATTCAACCTCAAAAAATTCAACCGCAAAAAAATAAAACGCAAATTTTTAGGTTGAATTTTTTGAGGTTGAATTTTTTGAGGTTGAATTTTTTGAGGTTGAATTTTTTGAGGTTGAATTTTTAACGTTGAAAAACATTCAGATACATAATTTCAATGCATGGGCTAGAAATTCAACCGCAAAAAAAATTCAACCTCAAAAAATTAAAACGCAAATTTTTAGGTTTAATTTTTTGCGGTTTAATTTTTTGAGGTTTAATTTTTTTTGCGGTTTAATTTTTTTTGTGGTTTAATTTTTTTTGCGGTTTAATTTTTTTTTGCAGTTTAATTTTTTGCGGTTTAATTTCTAGCCCATGCATTGAAATTATGTATCTGAATGTTTTTCAGCGTTAAAATTCAACCTCAAAAAATTCAACCGCAAAAAATTCAACCTCAAAAAATTCAACCGCAAAAAATTCAACCTCAAAAAATTCAACCGCAAAAAATTAAAATGCAAAAAATTAAAACGCAAATTTTTAGGTTGAATTTTTTGAGGTTGAATTTTTAACGTTGAAAAACATTCAGATACATAATTTCAATGCAGAAATATTCAGTGCAAGAAATTCAACGTCTTTTTTATTTCAAACTCCGATGACACAGATTTACTTCCATACCCGTCTGCCTGTTTCTGCTGTGTGCTGTATGTCTAGACTCTATGTGTTTTAACTCTAGCAGCAGCAGAGAGTGATTGAAATGCATGCCAAGCTGTGAAGGGGCCCGCTTCTCTTTATTCATCTGGGATTCCTCTGCTTCAGTCAGAACATAACAGTCCACTTGTCTCTACTGCTGCTCTGGGAGAGATAAGGACTACACATTGCCTGCTAGTCTGTATGAACAATATGTGCTTGCATAGGCATATCCAGCTTCTCGAGTACTTAGAGAAGTGTTACAATACCGTACAGCACGGCTACAGCTAACACTTTTCATTATTAACCCTTGTGTGGTGTTCGGGTCTGTGGGACCCGTTTTCATTTTTTATTAAAAGAAAAATGATACAATTAATTAATTTTTCAAACTGAGACTCACTGACTTTGGCTCATTTTCTGTGAAGAACAAATATCAGAATACATATTTAATGACCACACACCATACACCCCCCCCTACACATTTCTATTACATATAAGATGTTATATGGGCTAATAGAAGTGTGGAAATTGATGTTCAGTCTGTCTTGACTGATATGTTTACTCTGTGTTCATGTGTTCATTGTGTTGTGCATCATCTGTTCAGTATTTTAACATAAAAGTATTTGATTGTGAGGCATAAAAAGCCACAAAATACAACGGGTCCATCAGACCCACAAACACTGGCTGAGTAACAACAATATGAACATTACACAAATAATAAGTTATAAATGTGACCTAACAAAGGTAAAGGGCAAATATTAACCATATATATTGTTTATACTGCTTGTAATTGGGATAAGGTAAACATCTGTTCAGTATTTTAACATAAAAGTATTTGATTGTGAGGCATTAAAAGCCACAAAATGCAACGGGTCCATCAGACCCACAAACACTGGCTGAGTAACAACAATATGAACATCACACAAGGGTTAATTAACCCTCTTGCAGCAGTTCCCAAACGTTTTTAGCCGTGCACCCCCTTCTATGTCCCAACAGGGTAAAAGCACCCCCAATCCCCCACAAATTAAAAAAAACAATGCAATAAGATATTTTATAGCCATATTAAAGGCGGCATGTTTAATCATGCTCAAATGAGAACACACATATAATAAAATAATCACCATCACAACAATGCAATCTCTTATTTGAATTCATCTGAAACACAGTTGTAATATAACGCAACAAAGTTATGAACAAGCTTCCACTTTTCAGAGCAAAGAGGATGATGACAGGCAGAATGCAGATAAGTTGGGAAAACGTTATGTTTTGAGCTGCGTTGAACAAAAATTGCAGCAAATTTAAATGAGCGTGGAGCTAAACAACCCGTCATCATAACAGGCTGGAAAAATGGAAGAAGATAACTTCTTCTACGCTTCATTTTTAGATGAAGTGCATTTTGAAATTGACTAAAAATACATGTAAAAATGACCGAAAAAGACACAAAACAATTAAAAATACATGTAAAAATGACCGAAAAAGACACAAAACAACTAAAAATACATGTAAAAATGACCGAAAAAGACACAAAACAATTAAAAATACATGTAAAAATGACAGAAAAAGACACAAAACAACTAAAAATAGATGCAAAAATGAACAAAAAATGACACTAAATTGAATAACCTGCATTTATCAATTAATAACAAGTCTTTATTGTGTTGGGGGGAAAAAAATGTAATTGTGTAATTATCAGACCGCCATTACATTTTTCATCTCGCGCACCCCCAGGGGTCCACGCACCACACTTTGGGAATCCCTGCTCTATTGCATTGTGTTTCTGTGTAGCAACAATTACTTTACCTCAAGTATTCTATTATGCATTTAAATAATATCCATGTTTATTGTTTATAGTTGTGAATATGTGGCACTGAGAAGGTCATGATAGGAAGGCACCCAAAGTTAACTTATTATTCAATAATTAGCGAAAATTCCCTTAAGAATAAAAAGTCATTAGGGTATGTCAACATTTAATTTGAATAATTAGAAGCTTTTTTTTTTTTTTTGGGGGGGAAAATGGTAAAATTAATTTGTTGCCATATGGCATCTTTATGCAAATATGAAAGGGAAGATTGAGGTTAAGGATCCAGGGGGTCTGGGTGGCTGGGGATCCACATTTAACACGCAAAAAAGGCAATTTTTTAGGGGAAATGCATATATTTGGGAAGTACTGAACATACGACGGGATAAATGAGAGTTGGATTATACTGCAGGATGTGTGAGAGTTTGTCAGTAGATGGTTTGATGTAGTTTTGCTTGTTTTTACCAAAATTCCCTCTGTTTTTGCATCATTTGTTCACCATGGAGGCATGCTAGAAAAACATTTTTGTTCAAGAATTTAAGATAACAGGCAGTGAGTAATTAATACACTGTAACAAATTGCTGCAAATTGTGACAGTAACATACTTTTTTTCATTAAATTTGTATTATACTGTAGAAAACAATGCATTCTTGGCAATATTTGTAGGAGTTTTGACGTTTCCCATAAAATATATGATATATACCCTACTGGTCAAAAGTTTTAGAACACACCAACTTTTCCAGAATTTAATTGAAAATGATGCAGTTTAATGTCTCAGTGTACTCTGAAATTAATGCACATTTGCAACATTTAAAAAATCTTTATTGAGCACGATAGTGTTTTGAAAGTAAAAAAAAGATTCAAAATCACATTTTATGTTGGACTAAAGGACTAAAAACAGACACAAAATGACCAAAAAAAGACACAAAATGACCAAAAAAAGACACCAAAAGACACAAAATGACTAAAAGAAGACACAAAATGACCAAAGAAGACACCAAAAGACACAAAATGACCAAAAAAAGACACAAAATGACTTACAAAGACATGAAAAGAATTCAAAAATGGACAAAATAGCCCAAGACTCCATAGAGTTAAGTTGTTAACCCATTTCTTGTTCCCTGAAAAAGGCCTACTTGTATAATTCTGAAATGTACATTATTTTCCAGTTTTGGTTAAGCTTACCTTTTTTTATTTACCTCTGGCAGTTCACCACTTACCTTTGGACCCTTTCAAGCTGTTCATTTGACTTGAACTGCTTGAATTTCAATAAAAAAAACTGGAAAAATTGGGGTGTTCTAAAACTTTTGACCGGTAGAAGTATTCCTTTAAACAAAGAAAAGTTGAAGATTATTCAATTGTTTCAGCTATAATATGAATTAGATCAGGTGTGTTATTGGTATTTCTGCATAATCTTCTGTGATGAAGGTCAAAGTGGAGATATCCAGCCTGGTCCTCTGATCATCAGCACACATCAGAATTAAACTGGGCTTCATCTTTTATCCCTATTCCCATTTCACAGCTTCCATCTTTTTTAATTGTGCTCTTGCGCTCCCTGTCACTCTTCTATTCGCCCCAGCGGTCAGGGATTTAGTGCCACTTCACCCCAGCTTGCAAAGCCCACAAACATACGACATCTAAATAATTCACTGTGCCAGAAGGCTTTCTGCTTTGCTTCGTCTGTGGACTCACGCTAAAGATAATGGCTCCAGCTCTGAAGAGATTCTGATATAAAAACATAAACCTGGTTCATTTTCTGCTTGATCAAAGCAAACAGTGAAGTGGTGTTCGCCCCTATTATTACTGCTGCACACACAATTAGCCCTGAGATGAGATTTTGTCTTCATCCTTCAGCCGTAGGGGCAGAAAACTCAGGCCAAATAAGTTGTCTTTCAGCTGTGTTTTCCATTAATATTCTCATATCTGTTTTTTTGGTCATTATCTCTGCAACTTAGCTAATTGATTTCTAATCAGAACATGGCCTTCAGGCGAGGGTTTAACAAATGGGCAGCGTTTTATCAACAGCCCTGAAACCAAAATTATCTTTTTAGATTTTATTTTTTTTGTGTGGTTGAATTAATAATGAATTAAAAAATTAAGTATTTATTAAGATAATAAGTGTCTACATCTCACACAAGTAAATCTAATTTATTATCTTTATTAGTTATTTTGTGTTAGCCAATGTCTAAAAAAACACGTTAGATCCCATTTTTAGTGTTGCAGATTTAGTTGATTGAATGAAAATTGATTGAGCATCATATGTTAGGCAAAAATGCCAAATATTTACTCAAATCGTTCTGGATTTTGTGCTCTTCTTACAAAATATTGAATTGAAAATGTGGCAGTTCGAACTATTGGTTGGACAAAAAAACAACTTATGCAGTCATCTTGGCTCTAAAACAATCACAATATGCTAATGATTTAATAAGTGTTTATTAAGATAATAAGTGTCTACATCTCACACAAGTAAATCTAATTTATTATATTAGTTATTTTGTATTAGCCAATGTCTAAAAAAACACGTTAGATGCAGTTTTTAGTGTTGCAGATTTAGTTAATTGAATGAAAATTGATTTAGCGTAATATTTTAGGCAAAAATGCCAAATATTTACTTTCAGTTATTCAAACCGTTCTGGATTTTGTGCTCCTCTTACAAAATATTGAATTGAAAATTTGGCAGTTCGAACTAAACAATCACAATATGGTAATGATTTAATGACCAAATTGTTATTTGCTCAAGAGAAATTCAGAAAATAATTGACAAATGAATTAATAACGAAAAGATAAAAACACCTAACTAAGTGGCTTTTCTTATTATTCTTCATACAAGTGCTGTCAAGACAGTTTTTATGGATTCTGTCTTTTATTTTGATTGTAAATAATCAGTATAACTGACTGCTTTGATAGTATGCAAACACATGTGCATAGAGAATAGAATAGAATTCAATGCCGAAAATGCTCTTATTGCTCATCTATTTGTTTTTAAAATGAAGACTCCAATCAACACAGCACTTCCCCTCTATCTGAACTCCTCCTACTTATTTTAGTTAAAATCAAATCAGTCATTTCCTCTCGTTGTGCATGTTCTCCAGCAGAGAAAGATGGCCCAGGATTTAAGGGCTCAGAGGGTTTAATTACCAGCGTAAAGGCTGCTGAGAGGTTTTATCCACAGCGTTTTTTATTGAAGCCACCAGCGACTGACTGTCAGATTTCTGCACGTCTGAAAACACCGAGGAGTAACCGCTCTCTGGGATAGGTCGCATTACCTGATGAATAATTTATATTGTCTAGGTGGGCGAGCTTTGTTTCTACTATAAATGAAGCTAAATTTGATTTTGTGTCACCTCTGGTGTTTTTGAACTCATTTAAAATGTAGAAGAAGAATATTGGGGCCACATTAGGATCCTTCTTTGCTTTACTTTAGCTGGAGATGTGCATGTAAATCTATAATATAACACCATATTATACATATTCGGCTCTCAATTACATGCACATAAACCTTGAGGAGAAAATCAGTTTGGTAACACTTTCTATGAAGACTACATCTATAGTGCATTATGAGCGCATTCATAGTGAATTATAATGCTCATTATAATCAATCATAATGCATTATGACTGTACTCATAAACACATATAAAGCTTCATGATGCACTATATCAACAGTTATAAATATAGCTTATAATGACTTATAAATCCAAGTGTCTTATGAGTGCTCTTGACTGGTTATAAACTATCTAAACTACTCATAGGATGCCATAAGTATAAATAAATGCTTTAAGTAAAGAGGTTCATATAGACGCATCTATAATGCAGTATAGCTAATCATGATGTTTCATGATTCATCATTTATTTATACTTATGGCATCCTATGAGTCCTTATAACAATTGATTGTTGAGGTGTGTGTATAGAGGGGTATGAGTAGTTGTAATGTATTATAAGCCTCATCAGTCAGCCTGTAGTTTATAACCAGTCAAGAGCACTCATAAGACACT